>NC_066884.1:26121010-26355544 GCF_022985175.1 Labeo rohita | reverse complement strand
TATACAGAGTAAGCCCATGTTGTTGTATGTTTGGTTGTAGCGGGTTTTTGAGGGAGCGCTGTGTGTGTTGTGGTTTTGGACTTTGAGCTTGTGTTTGGTTGTGAGTGTGTAGGCTGGGAGGAAGTGCTGACTGGCCACAGTAAAGTGCTGACAGTAAAAGAGACAGTGCCTGAAATAAGACATGGATCCATAGAGACCAGCACGTATTCAGGGAAGAGAAGAAAACACGCACTGATTTATGTATTCAAAGACACCATTTTACTAAAACAACGTCTACTAGCTTTCTTATTTGAACTGCTTCTGCCTTTACAAAAGATCACACATTTACTCATTCTGAACTTTCACATATTTTCCAGAGCTGTATAATGCTATTCCCAACTCAGACACACACACACACACACAGTTGGTGTGTCATTGCTTACTATACTGTTTGGGGTGGGTTTTTATAATCATTCCATGAATGATCAGAGATTCAGGTACTTTTTTGAATGAGGAAATGCTGATGTGCCAAAATCTAGTTTATTTGTCACATATGCTGTTGGGGTGTATTGTGAAATAGTCTTATTGTCTTATTGCCAGATTTCTGTTTATGGGTTTGTGTAGTTACTGTCAGGCCTACTTTACATACTAATATTGATTCTTTAGAAGCCTGTCTGGCTGGACTGTGAGAGCACTGAGGGGAACTGTTGTAATTTATTCCTGAAAATCCTTTTATTTATTTATTTTACTAGTGATGCTTTCAGCCTTCTGTATTTGGACTTTGGGTGAATAATTTGATGAGTTATTTGGCAGATTTTATAATGTTTACCATAAGATCATTAATAATTCATAAATAATAAATTACTCCTGCTTGGTGCCAGTCAATTTAAAAATGGATGTATGACATGCTGAATATTTATGTGCAATTAAATCATCAACATTTTCTGATAAAAGCCTTTACAGTTAAGACCTACAACTTTAGAAGTACAGGGGTTGGAAAATGAAACTGAAACACTGGCGGTTTTAGTTGGAGGTTTCTGGAATTTATGCAGCCTGGTGCCCCTTTACTGATCGACATTCCACCAATAAGAGCAGAGTGTGAAGGTTGATTATGTGAAATAGCTCAAACATTGTAAAGAAGGTGGTACGTGTATTAGGATGATAATGCACCAATAAACTGAATATCATGATTTCAGATACTTAATTACCTACAGTAAGTAAGTAAGTAGGGGTCTAATGATTATTGTCTGTCTGATATTAAGCATTTTTTTGGTTATCATGGTTTTATGGTTGATTTTCAAAACTGATTTGCTGATAAAATATATTTAAGCCATTTAAGGAAAGTTTTTGTCAGAGGCCTTGTTATCCTCAGTTTTGACATTAATTTTGACACCAGACATATATATTGGTTCAAAATATTAGTTATCGGTCTACTTGGTCTGTAATAATCGGTATCGGCATTGGCCCTGAAAAACACATATCAGTCTACCCCTAGACTTAAGTGCATTTTTATGTCATTTCATAATTACTTATAGTGTTTTTGAAGTTTTAAGTGTGCTGCTAAATCTACTGACATGCATTTATGGTAAACTGAAATATACATTAATGTAATTTCTGTCAGGGTTTGTACAAAGTGCTTAAAGGGGTCCTATTATGCTCTTTTTCAAAGTCTTGATTTTGTTTTGGGGGTGTACTAGAACACGCTCTCATGATTGGTGGTTATTTATTTTTCACATAATTTACATTATTACAATACCTTTCTCCCAAGAACAAATAGCTTGATTAGTTCTGGGTTTAATGAAATCCAGCCTTCCAAAAAAAGGAAATGTGTTATGATTGGTTAACTGTCTCAGTGCGTTGTGATTGGTGAACAGTTTAGACAGTGTTTCAGTACTGCCACGCCCCTTGTCAAAGCAGTTAGTGGAAGCTAGATTAACAGAGAATCTTACGTTTTAAATATGGATATTTTTCTTACAAAAATGCATCGATTCACTACAGGAGACCCCCCCGGGAGCCATGTGAGACACTTTTTATTATGGATGGATTTTATTAGACTTTATTAGAACTCTGATTGCATTCGTCTGAAAGAAGGAAGTCATATATACCTAGGATGCATGGAGGGTGAGTAAATAATAAGCTACAGTAATGTTGAGTCCCATTCTCAGCCTGCAAGATCGTCAATACATGATATTATCCTGCTAATTTATTTAATTATTTTACATACTTAGTTTCATTGCCCGAAACCAGCTCCAGCATATCAAAAAACATCATCACTGATCAGCCTAGACTATTCTTTGTTTATGCATTTAAAAAACACTTGTGTTTTAAGTGAAGCTATCTACACTGAATAAATCTCACCACACACTGCACACGGCGCATTATCGCTCCGACAGGGACCGTAGATCACGGATTCGGTATGTGTTTCGACCCCATGTACGGCACATGTCTGCGGCACGTTACTCTAGTCAATGCTTTTATTTATAGTCAATGCTTGTGTTTATACCTGCCGTTGAAGCTGCTCTCCATGCTAAAGTTTGGCTAATCCCCCAGCTCGTCCCTACACACCCCCAACAATTCGAATTTCTGTAGGCGGGATTTAATTTAATGATATTCTAATGGACCGCGTTGTGACATCATTGCATCCGGAAAACAAAGTCCGAAGGAGCCATTCGTTTTTAAAAAAGAAATATCTCCCTTTGGAGTGGACTTTAAGATTTGTAAACTTTGTAAACTGTAACTTTGCTGATCTTTTTTATGCCCAAAATACACACCACACACTGACTAAAATGTTAACTTAAAAAAAAAAAAGTACTTTTTGAAATTTAAGACCTGGAGAACTCTTGAAAATGGCAATATTCATGAAGAGGTACTTAAGAAGTGCTGAAATGATTGAAAGACAGTATATTTATGAAATAAGTGTTTCATTTTGTCAATAAGCACATATCTTTTCACACAAAATTTACGCAATTCAAACATCATACCTTTTTTTTCGCTTGTTTCAGTTAATGTCAGAAAACAACTGAGCTAAGCAAGTAGTAGCACTGACAGTGTCATGTAAACATGACTAAAGATGCGAAAAGAGGAACAGATGAACCAAATCAGTTGTACCAGTTTGGATTAAAACTAATGATTTAAAATGTTCTTTTAAGTAAAACTTTATTTTAATAGCATTACAAAGCGCATTTAAGCGTGAAAGTAACACATGAAAGTGTTATAGTGTTTAATTTAATAAACATTATGTAAATATGTATGCTTTAAGGCATTTTGAACCATCTGTTGGTCTGTGTACAGGTTTGTCATATGGGCATTTGGCTGTTGTATCACATCTAAGTTTTGTTTTTTTTAAGCATCTCTTGAGTGTCAAGTTAAAAGCAGTTCAACCTTTAAAATGCATCCCAAGACCTCTGCAAACAGTTTTTGAATTTAAAAATGTGTCCTGTGTGAACATCTCCTTGCTCACTCAGTGTGTTTTTAGCAGCAGCTGGACCTGTGCTGACTGCAGAATCCCCAAACGCATGCTCCACACTGGTACTTCAAGCCTAAATTGCTCAGATGGTAGAAAAATGTACATAACTTGCATACAGTTCAGGAGGGCATGATTAAATATGTTATCTCATGTTTTTAAAGCAATTTTCTGCACTCAGTTAACATGTTAAATTAACAGTAATTCAGTTATTTGCATTAAAATATTGTTTTAAGGTGTTTTTAAGTGGCCTTCTCTAGGAGTACCGTGCTCCTGTTCTCATTAGTATGCATAATGTATGCAAATTAACCTGCATATCCAGGCTGTCTGTTCAACAGCCATACTGAACCCTGTCAGGCTGTGACTTGCATTCCTTAGAGAAATTACTTGCTTATTTGAAGTGCTGCTTCACCATTTATCCCACCTTAGTTTAGATAGTATTTACCATAATGTTATTTAAAGTTAGATATACACCCGATTTTGAACTGGAGGAGCATTTCTTAGACAATTGGAAAACAGATATATAGAAATATACAGAAAGTAGCTCTATTTGTATGTGTCAATAACAATAGCAGAGTATGTAAATGGAGTCTTATCTCATTTCTCAAATGTACTCACCCTTAGACCATCCAAGATGTAGATGAGTTTCTTCATCTGAACATATTTGGAGATGGTTAGCATTACGACACTCACTCACGAATGGAACCTCTGCAGTGCAGTGAATGGGTGCCGTCAGAATGAGAGTACAAATAGCTGATAAAAATATCACCATAATCCATGAGTCCTGTCCATCAGTAAATGTCAATCAATCATAAAGACGTTTTAACTTCAAACTGTTGCTTCTGGTGTAATATGAATTGTCTATCCATAATATTGCTTTTTCCAGTGAAAAAGTGGAGAGAAATAAGCACAGACCAAGCACCATTTTCAAGAGAGAGCAGTCCAAAACAGTTCTTAACAAATCTGTTGGTGGATTTTCATGTGAGAGGACAACAAGGAAAAGACTTTTTAACTGGAGGAAGCATTGTTATAGATTATGGCTTCAGATTTTGGCCAGAAGCAATAGATTAAAGTTAAAATTCAATAATGATAGATTTGTTTCTTATAAACTTGCAGAATTTCACTTTACAAGTAATTGATGGACTAAAGCCATGTCAATTACATGTGGGTTATTGTGTTTTTATAAGCTGTTTGGACTCTCATTCTGACGGCACCCATTTACTGCACAGGATCCACTGGTGAGCAAGTGATGTCATTTGTAAATTTCTCCAAATGTGTTCCTATGAAGAAACAAACTCATTTACGTCTTGGATGGGTTGTCAGCAAATTTTCATTTTTGAGAGAACTATTCCTTTTACATCCATTTTTATATTGTCTATTCAATGGTTTTGTCTGACACAATAATCTAACAACTTTGAATTTCTTTCATGTAGGGGCTTTTCTCAGCCAATATGGAATTTAAATATGCAATTACAGTTGAGGTCAAAAGTTTACATACACCTTGAAGAATCTGCAAAATGTTATTTATTTTACCAAAATAAGAGGAATCATACAAAATACATGTTATTGTTTATTTAGTACTGACCTGAATAAGATATTTCACCTAAAAGATCTTTACATATAGTCCACAAGAGAAAATAATTGAATTTATAAAAATGTTCAAAAGTGTACATACACTTGATTCTTAATACTGTGTTGTTATCTGAATCATCCACAGCTGTTTTTTTTGTTTTTTTAGTGATAGTTGTTTATGAGCCCCTTGTTTGTCCGAACAGTTAAACCAACCCCTGTTCTTCAGAAAAATCCTTCAGGTCCCACAAATTCTTTGGTTTTTTAGCATTTTTGTGTATTTGAACACTTTCCAACAATGACTGTATGATTTTGAAATCTATCTTTTCACACTGAGGACAACTGAGGGACTCATATGCAACTATTACAGAAGGTTCAAATGTTCACTGATGCTTCAGAAGGAAAACAAAGCATTAAGAGCCGGGGGGGTGTAAACTTTTGAATAGAATGAAGATGTGTACATTTTTTTATTTTGTCTAAATATCTTTTTTTTTTTTCATTTAGTACAGCCCTTCAGAAGCTACAGAAGGTACTTACATGTTTTCCAGAAGACAAAATAAGTTAAATTTACCCTGATCTTCAAATTCCAAAAGTTTTCACCCCCCCCAGCTTCCCTTAATGCATTGTGTTTCCTTCTGTAGCATCAGTGATCGTTTGAACCTTCTGTAATAGTTGTATATGAGTCCCTCAGTTGTTCTCAGTGTGAAAAGGTGGATCTTACAGCCATTGTTGGAAAAAAACATTTGTGAGACCAAAAAGATTTTTCTTGTGGACTATGTGTGAATGCCTTTTATGTGAAATATTTTATTCAGGTCAGTACTAAATAAAAAAATAACATGCATTTTGTATGATCCCTCTTATTTAAGTAAAACAATTAACATTTTGCAGATTCAAGGTGTATGTAAACTTTTGACCTCTACTGTAATTGTGATTCATTCAATTAACTTATCTGCATTTGCTTAAAATCTATAATTGATTGACAGTCCAGTGTTTTAAATTTGCTGCTTAATGGTAAAAAGGTCTGTGTGTGTATTTTAGTTGTACATTCATATATTTATTGTCCTTGAGCAGGGGAAGTAAATGAAAGAAGTGTTAAAACATGTACAACCCTGAGGGGATTGTAGAGGAAGGATTATGTTGTCGGAGCCATGCGCATTACGCATCAGATCTTACAGAACAACTTAACATTAATGAAACAATATAATAACCTTGGACCACAGCCACTCTTTAACCTGACAGTAAATATCATAGACCATGTTAAGTAAGAATAAACTGACAAGAGATGGTTATTTTAACACGTTCATAGCTTGGAACAGAAGGCGTCCTGACTTTGTTTTATTATCTTTTCCTTTTTTGTAGATCCTGAAGATTATCAGCCACCGATATGGAAATCCTACTGTAAGTATGATCCTTTTTTTATATTATACATGTACTAGTTCCAGTTGACTTCACACTTTGTCAAAACAGCCAGAATAACATACACTCAGTTGAAGAAATACAATGATCTAAGCTTCAAACA
Organism: Labeo rohita; assembly: GCF_022985175.1. Lineage (NCBI taxonomy): Eukaryota > Metazoa > Chordata > Actinopteri > Cypriniformes > Cyprinidae > Labeo > Labeo rohita. Next base: position 26,349,014 of record NC_066884.1, on the reverse strand, counting down.
GAAGGACATTGCATCATGGGAATGTGGTCTGCCACAGAAAAAGTTGACAGGAGTGATTCTAAAGCACTTTTTCCAGAAGGTCTCCCTGGTCAGTAATCATTATCTCAGATTTTGTAGCCCATCCCACGATTCAACTCATTTTCCCTCGCATTCACTCCCACTGTGCAGTATTTTTAGAGCAGGCCCCGTCCTTGTCATTCTGGTGGACGTTGTCCAGAACCCACAGCTCGTTCTGAGCTTCTTTGACAAAAACTTGGCATCGTTGTCAGATGCCTTCCTGCTTCCTGTGAGGAAAAATCAGAGTAGTGAGTCCAGACTCTGTCTGTGCTCGGACTGCGGCGGCCAATTGCTGCTCTCCATGATGAGCAGATTTTAATGAAGTCATCAAGAGAAGGTCACGTCCATGTCGAGCTGAAGTATCCCCGCACATCTGCTGCTGTTTTTGAGCCGGCATTGATCATTTCACTAGTGCTGCTCTCTTCACACTGATCTAAATGCCATTATTTTAACTTCTCTCTATTACAGAACTAATTGGTTGAGATTGATGATATACTGTGAAGTCCAAGAATCCTCTAGTCAATAAGCTTTCATAATATATTTTTTACTGTTTAATTGAAAACATAAATGCAAGATTTTCTAGATTTTTCTTAATCCTTAAACCTTGAATGCACAACTTAATTGTACCATTTTTCAATGTAAAAATTATATAGCAAATAAAACAATAATAGTATTTTTTTACAAGTATCATAAATTGTTAATTAATATTGTTTTGTTTTAGAAGAATCAACCCACACAACATTTTACAACCTGAGCTAATCTTGCCTTGTCATTAAAAATTATCTGATATTTAAAGATATAGAAAAGACCCTATTTAAAGATATAGAAAGACCCTACAGATCTGGATCTGTAGGGTCTTTCTATGGCGTAATTTTAGGTTTTAGGTTTTTTTGCATGTTTGTTGCACCACATGAACTTGCTTTGGCGGAAAAAAGATGGTATAAAGGTGGTATAATAAGCAGTGAAGCAGTTATAATAATAATATAACAAAAGTAATAATAACAAATTATACTTAATAATTTCTTAAGTATTTTATTTTAGTAATGAAACTTTTTTATTCATTATGATATCAGGACAGTTGTATCACAATTATTTTTTTTTACTCCTCCACCCCCCACAAATAATATCTAGAAAAAGTATTTTAGTTTAGAATTTTGTTTACACCTTGCAGAATCTGCAAAATGTTAATTTTTTTACCAATATAAGAGGGATCATAAAAATTGCATGCTATTTTTTATTTAGTACTGACCTGAATAAGATATTTCACATATAGTCCACAAAAGAAAATAATAGTTAAATTTAAAAAATTGACCCTGTTCAAAAGTTTTCATACACTTGATTCTTAATACTATGTTGTTATCTGAATGATCCACAGCTGTTTTTTGGTTGTTTGTTTGTTTGTTTTTTGATGAGTGATAGTTGTTCATGAGTCCCTTATTTGTCCTGAACAGTTAAACTGCCTGCTGTCCTTCAGAAACGTCCTTCAGGTCCCACAAATTTTTTGGTTTTTCAGCATTTTTGTGTATTTGAACCCTTTCCAACAATGACTGCATGATTTTGAGATCCATCTTTTCACACTGAGGACAACTGAGGGACTCATATGCAACTATTACAGAAGGTTCAAACATTCACTGATGCTTCAGAAGGAAACACATTGCATTAAGAGCCAGGGGGTGAAAACTTTTGAACAGAATAAAGATGTGTACATTTTTCTTATTTTGCCTAAAGGTCATATTTTTTCATTTAGTATTGCCCTTCTTCATCTACAGAAGATACTTACATGTTCCCCAGAAAATAAAATGCGTTAATTTACCCTGATCTTCAAATTCCAAAAGTTTTCACCCCCCAACATTTTTTTCTCTTCCGCGTCAGTCTTCGACACGCATTCATGAGTAACATGCTAAAGGTGTATTTCCACTTTAGTGATGTAGTCTTCAAATTCAAAGTCCCCATTTTTATCATTGTGAATGAAGTAACTCGCTATCAAAGGAATGTTGTTTGAACTGACCGCAAATTGACCTTGCCTGTGCAAGCTGATTATTTAGGCGAGGATAACCTGAGGAATTCCTGGTATTAACCTCCATTCTCTGCACTACATTTTTAAACAAACAGGCACAATCAAAACATCTAAGCTTAAACCCCCCCTTAAGCTGAATACTGGCCCTTCATGTACGCCATTCCCATATTGACCAACTGTTGGTGTTGATTTATCTGTTTGCCTCTTGCGCAGTGTTCATTTTTCAATAGCTTTACCAATATTACCCAATCCACTTTTATAATGCGTTGTAGCTTAGTCTGACAGCAGTGATTGTGGGTGTGTGTCATCAAGCTCAAATCTAATGGATTAATGTCTAACAGAGAATGCTGTGTTTTTACATGTTCTATCTTATCCAGTATCTTACTGCAGCAATATAAAGATTAGAGGTAAAATAAACTAAAATTTCTCCAGTTGGGTTGCTGCTCATGGTGAAAGATCCAATATCAACTAAAAAAATTAATTAACAAATAAATATATATATCTATATATCTATATATATATATATATATATATATATATATATATATATATATATATATATACATTAGTTTAGAAAAATAGCAAAAATGTTTTTCTTTTTTTGTTCATCAGTGTACCAGCTACAGCAGGAAGCACCAAGACCAAAGAGGATCACATGTCCTCAGGAGGTAAATACAGGAAAATGTGTGTAAACACTCCCAAGGTTTATCAAACATGACTCATATTGATTCATGCTGCATATCTTTTACTAAACACTACAGCAGATGTTCAGACTATCTCCATGTACACAAAATCTTGTTAGAAGGACTCTGCTGTTAGAAAAAACAGGAGTGTGTAACCACCATATCACCAGTGATTTGTGTTAAAAACTGTTTTTCTCTCTCTTACCTTCTTCTCTCTTGACTTGCAGATGGAGAGCAGACCCAAATACTATGGAAGAGAGTGAGTGTCCAACTTAATTAGTGGTGTTTTGGAAGCAAAGCATTAATACTACCAGAGTCAGACATTTACTTTTCATTGAAGGGCAATATTTGATTTACAGGAGCATTTTTTACATTTGTGAAGGCAATTTTTATAATCACCTTATTATTATAAAAAACATACTATGTTGTTTTTAATGTCAAAAACTTAATTTACCTAATACTTAAATTACTTTGATCAATATTTTAATCTCTTGTCAATAACAATACATTCTTTAAATTGTATCTAAATTATATGTGTAAAAAAACAGGAGCTCATAGGGCTGCAATATTATGATAAAAATCATTGTTGTAGATTATTGCTCTTTATATTGAAATAATGATTTTTAATATCAGTATAGAAAACAATATACTGTAAAACATTTTTGTTTTGGGCACATCACATTCTGGCTTCACAGACAAACATGTCGATCCATGACATTAGCCAAGTCTGGCATAAGTTATGCAAAAACTAGTTATAATCACTGAAGCTACGAAATTTAATATTTTATTTACATTGCATCTGCAATTTGTTGTTTATGATGAGGGAATTTATGAGTGTGTGTATTCAACAACAGCTCCAGTGTTTTCAGTGCTGACTAATCTAAGCACCTCTGATTGGCCAATGCATTCTTAAGTTCAACAGAAACATGTTTGATTGGTTATAAGGCTCAACGCTGCATATAACAGCACTTAAAAGCAGTCTGATGCAGTGTGAGTGGAACTAAATGTAATTCCACAAATTGACACTTTTCATTCATTTTCACATTGCATTTTAATTGATGGCTGTAATACGTTTATTACTTAAATTTATGGGGCATTTTTGTTCATTTTGGTGGCATTTCTCCCACAAGTCCTCGTTAATTTAACTTTTTACCCTCTTCCTTCAAGATTGTGTGTGAAATTTAGAGTGACTTAGCAGAATTTATGGTTTAAAGGAGAAGTTCACTTCCAAGATATTCATGAATTCTTTCTGTAGTTGAAAAGAAATTAGGTTTTTAAAGGAAAACATTTAAGGAATTATCTCCATATAGTGGATTTCTATGGTGCCTGTGAGTTTGAACATCCAAAATGCATATTCAGTGCAGCTTCAAAGGGCTCGAAAACAATCCCAGATTAAAAATACGGGTTTTATGTAGCAGAACGATCAGTCATTTTCTAAAAGAAATAAAAATGTATATACTTTTTAACCTCAAATGCTTGTCTTGTCTAGCTCTGCGATGCGCATACATATTCTGTGTAATCCGGGTCAATACGGTTAGGGTATGTAAAAAAACTCCCATCTGATTTTCTCCTCCAACTTTAAAATCGTCCTACATCACTGTTTTACCTTTTTTTGTAAAGGGTGTTTGATCTTTGCATGTTCACTTTGTAAACACTGAGTCGGTACTTTTGCAGCAATGTAGGATGATTTTAAAGTTGGAGGAGAAAATGAGATGGGAGTTTTTCGACATACCCTGACTGTATTGACCCAGATTACACAGAGTATGCATACGCATGGCAGAGCTAGACAAGACGAGCATTTGAGGTTAAAAAGTATATAAATTTTCTTTTTTTTTTTAGAAAATGACCCATCGTTCTGCTAGATAAGACCCTTATTTCTACATTTAAACTGCATTTTGGAAGTTCAAACTCACGGACACCATAGAACTCCACTATATGGAGATAATTCCTAAAATGTTTTCCTCAAAAAACATAATTTCTTTACGACTGAAGAAAGAAAGGCATGAACATTTTGGATGACAATGGGGTGAGTATATTATCTGTAAATTTTTGTTCTGGAAGTGAACTTCTCCTTTTAAGAGTGTTATGAGGTGGTCCATATTGATTTTGTGCAGTGATGTGCATGAGGGTGCAAATATGAAATAGTGCATGAGGGAGAGAGAAAAAGAAAGTGATTTATGTTGTGTCAATTGAGTGAGAGTGCATGTGCATGTGAATATGTAAGCATGAGAGAAACTGTGTGTGTGTATGTGTACCAAGGTAAATGATGGTGTCTGTGCACAGGTTCCATGGTCTGATTTCCAGAGAGCGTGCAGATGAACTGCTGGCTGGGACAGAAGGTGCTTACCTCATCAGAGAGAGTCAGAGACAACCAGGAACATATACACTTGCTTTGAGGTACACAGCATTATTTTTAATGTTATTTCTTATTGTTTTACTGTGTTTTTTTTCACAGTTGAAAACAGTTGTGCTGCCTAATACTTTTATGGAAACTATGATACATTTTTATTTAAGAGTTTATTAATGAATAAAATGTTCAAAAGAACAGCATTTATTTGAAATAGGAGGCTTTTACTGTCACTTTATAACCTAATAATTTTAATACATCCATGAATAAAAGTATTAATTTCTTTTAAAATATTATATTATATACTTTGCTTAACAATGTACAGAAACATTATAATATTATTATAATATTATATAACACTTTATAATATCATATAGTAATACATCGTAATATGTCATACTGCTTGTCTATCACTCAGATTTGGTGGCCAGACTCTGAACTACCGACTCTTTTATGATGGAAAGCACTTTGTGGGAGAGAAACGTTTCGAGTCAGTTCACGATCTGGTTACAGACGGCCTCATTACTCTCTATATTGAGACAAAGGCAGCAGAATACATTGCCAAGATGACCACAAACCCCATCTATCAGCATCTGGGATACACCTCTCTCCTGAGGGACAAAATCACTCATAGACTCAACCGGACACGCTCTGAGCCCAAAAAAGTTACTTTCCAGCAGGATGAAAAGGTGAGGTGCCTACCTCTTCTTATATAGATTGTAACCTTTCTAACATGTTACTAAGGTTAAAGCCAACAGTATCAGCAATGCATGATCAATTAAAGATATAATATACTGCATAATCAATAGATAATATAATCAAACCATAGTCACTAATGCCATATAATACTGATAAAACAATTTGTGACAGTTTTTGTTCAATTCAGTCATAAAAATGTTCTGTTTTTGTGGGTTCCCACAGGCAGGGCTCGACATTAAGCCTTGACATGTGCTTGTCCTTTGGACAAATAAATCAGTCATTCACTTGTCATAGTAAAAAAGTTACTTGTCCAGGGCAAAAAAAGCCATTTCTAATCCATTCTGAAGCAATAGTCTTTTCACTGCTCTGTGAGGTCTTGCTTTAAACAGCGTATTTGTGATATTTGCCTTAAATTGATTTCTAGGACACTTTGTAACTTCATGAAGGGCAATATTTTCGTAACCTTACGAAATGCAGGTGTCATCATTTAGGTCAAATTCTTACAATTTATCAGTACATTCAATTAGAATAATTAGATTCTGAATGGTTGTTACCATTCAAATGAAATCAGTATGAACAAACTCCATCTTTCCACTGCAGAGGAAACACTGAAGCTGCATTGAAAGTGCCATTTAGATGTATTTACTCAGACTGTTTAATGACGATAAGAGGTTCCATAAATGCATTTACACAGTAAAATTGCAAATGCATAAATACTGTTGTAAGATTAACATTTTACTTAACATATAAATCTGAAATGTTGATACCTTTAAATATGAAACCAAACCACCAGTAGGTGGCAGCAAGTCACTTAACAAGTCTTAATGAGTGAGTCACGGATTTCGCCAATTCGTTCAAATGTTTAATTCGAGTGACTTTATGTGTCTTTATGAATGGCTCACTGAATCATTGACTCACCCGATTTGTTCAAAAAAGATGAATCATCCAGTAATGAAACACTGTTGTGTGTTGCCCGGAGATGCGCAACTGTTCTGCTGTGGCTTTGCTTAATGTGTCAAAAATTCAAGTCAGTTAATATTAAGTAATTGTTCATTGAACTACTGTTGTATAAAATCAGTGTCACATTTGCAATCGTGCTGGTGTTTTGTCCTGTGATGTTGCTTATCTATATCATATGATATATACAATATTTATCTTTTTTTCTACTGCAGTATGTTTGTTTCTTTGTGTGTGTTGTTGCGCCTATTAGTTTTGATTTTTCCGTGAGTCATATAGGCTGCACGAGCCTCAACTGACGCAACCTTGATACTGTTCGTCATCAGTCACTGTTTACACTGAAAGTAATAAAATCAGAATCATTCTCACCAAAGGTTTAATGCTGCCCTGGTTATTGTTTGTTATTGATGTTTTAATCAGGTTACTTGTCGAGTCGGGCAAGTAAAATTCTCTTTCACTTGCCCTTTCCCAAAATCCACTTGTCCCAGACAAGCATTAATGTCAAGCCCTGCACAGGGCTTCGTTTTAGGACCTTTGTTGTTTTTTGTTGTATATATTGTAGACTAATCAGGAAACTTGGGATACATTTGGTTGTTTTTTTTTTGTGTTTTTTTTTATGTTATTGCTCATTTTGGCAATTTTAGCGTTGTAGTCAAACCATGGTCACTTGTGCCAAATAATGGTGATAAAACAGTTTTTGTTCAAGTCAGTCATAAAAATTTTCTTTTTTTGTGGCGTTCCACAGGGCTTCGTTTTAGGACCTTTTCTGGTTTTCATTGTACTGTATATATTGTAGGCTAATCAGGAAACTTAAGATACATTTGGTTTGTTTTTTTATGTTATTGCTTATTTCAGTACTCTGACTAACGACTTAAAGATATAATATACAGAATAATCAACAGACATTGTAATCAAACCATGATCACTTATGCCAAGTACTGGTGATAAAACAACTTTTTACCAGCTTTTTTTCACAATTTTTGTTGAAATCAGTCATAAAAATGTTCTGTTTTTTTTTTGTGGCGTCCCACAGGGCTTTGTTTTAGGACCTTTGTTTTTTTCGTTGTATATATTGTAGGCTAATCAGGAAACTTGGGATACATTTGGTTGTTTTTTTTTTTTTTTTTTTTTTGACGTTATTGCTCATTTTGGCAATCAATAGACATTGTAATCAAACCATGGTCACTTGTGCCAAATAATGGTGATAAAACAATTTGTGACAGCTTTTGTTCAAGTCAGTCATAAAAATTTTCTCTTTTTTGGTGGAGCACTCTGACTAACAACGTAAAGATACAATATACAGAATAATCAATAGACATTGTAATCAAACCATGATCCCTTTTTTTGTTGAAATCCATCATGAAAATGTTCGTTTTTTTTTTTTTGTGGTTTGTGGCATCCCACAGGGCTTTGTTTTAGGACCTTTGTTTTTTTTTCGTTATATATATTGTAAGCTAATCAGGAAACTTGGGATACATTTGGTTGTTTTATTGCTCAGTTCGGCACTCTGACTAATGACTTAAAGAGATCATATACTGAGTAATCAATAGACATTATAATCAAACCATGGTCACTTATGCCAAATAATGGTGATAATACACTTTGTGATTTTTGTTTAAATCAGTCATGAAACTGTTTTTTTTTTGTGTGTGTGTGTAGTCCACAGTACTTTGTTTTAGGACCTTTTTTGATTTTCATTGTATACAGTATTCAACATTTGAAGTGGATCAGAAAACTTCATCAAAGTTCATCAAAGACAAGAACGGGTTTTGTTTCGGTTTTAGGACAACTTTGCTGAAAGGTTTTGATCCACTTCAAATGTCGACTACTGTATATTATAGGCTAATCAGCAAACCTGGGATTCATTAGATTGCTTTTTTGATGTTATTGCTTATTTTGGCACTCCGACTAACAACTTAAAGATATAATATACTGAATAATCAATAGTAATTATAATCAAACTATGGTCACTTATGCCAAATAATGGTGATAAAACAACTTGTGACAGTTTTTGTTGAAATCAGTCATAAAAATGTTCTGTTTTTTTAGTGGGGTCCCACAGGGCTTCATTTTAGGACCTTTGTTGTTTTTCGTTGTGCTGTATATATTGTAGGCTATCAGGAAACTTGGGATACATTTGTTTGTTTTTTGACGTTATTGCTCATTTCGGCACTCTGACTAACGATTTAAAGATATAATATACTGAAAAATCAATATACATTATAATCAAACCACGGTTACTTATGCCAAAAATGGTGACAAAACAATTTGTGACAGTTTTTGTTGAAATCAGTCATAAAAATGTTCTGTTCTGCCACAGGGCTTTGTTTCAGGACCTTTGTTATTTTTTGTTGCATTTATTGTAGGCTAATCAGGAAACTTATGATGTTATTGCTCATTTCAGCACTCCAGCTAACAATAATGCTTGAAATTTTGTTTTAGTTTCTTTATTTGAGCCATGTTTGGTATTTGAGATTATATTACATGCAGAATCCAGTAAGAGAATACATCATCTCTGTGTCTGTGTACATTGAAAACAGGAAACAGGCACTGGCACCGCTTCATTATGCATGTGTCCAGAGATGTTATCAAGGTTTTATTGCTAAGAGTAAACACAAACAAGGTTTTTTCCTTGTTTTTCCTTTTTCAGCCAAATCATGCTGTCAGACACCATCCTTTTGACAAATCATTATTAGAATGGTATTTAGACAAATAAAAAGGAGCATTTCTTTGCATGCATTTGGAAGATTAGAAGAGTGTGTGAGTGTTTCAGCATCATGGTGTGCATCTTTGATGAAAGATAATGCCATGAATGTGTTGTCTCCACTCTCATTTATCAGACGCACTGTCTGGTTCACTGACGGGAGAGTTTGATCAAATCAGTCAGGTCTACCGTTACCTCTTTGTGAATTCTGTTGCCTCACTCTTGAGGTGAAATGGCTCTTCGTGAGAGCTCTATGAAATAAACATAAGCAATGATCAAACATTAGTGAATTAGTCAAAGGAAATGTGGTTTGTTTACCCAGAGACATGGATTTTTTTTTGTTGCAGACACCAGGCCTAGAATTTTTAATGTAACTCAGTTGCCTAAGGATTCAAATTAACATGAATTAACTCATACTTTTTTTTTTTTCATTTTGCAGTTTTGTACAAATGTCCACTAGGGGGCAGCTTCAACAAGCTGTCAAACTGAGAATATGGATTTGCATATATACATACTTCAAAAGATCTGTTTTGTTGCAGCCCAGTATGCATGCTACTAGGTTTTCTTTCTTTTATGTCTCACACACTGTGATGCAAGTTTAATGTAGAGAGAACGCAATTAAAACCATATGTTTTTTTTTTTTCTGAGAAGTCCAACCTGCTATAAACAACATTTGCAATTTAAATTTTAAAGCAATAAAATGTAAAACACATCATAATCAATGTTACATTTTGTTTATTCTCAATATTGTGTGTGGACAGTACAGTCATTACAATACAAATAAATCATCACAGTCATTTTGCTGAGACAAGCAAAAATAAAGTTTTCATACTTTGATCTGATCTCACAGCACACATAACATTCTGGAACATTTCCCTCAGCCTAATCCAGACAACATTTTACATCTGGCGCAATGAAGATAAAATGACAAACCCAAAACTCAGTGAATCATCCATACTGGTATTCTCTGATCGTAATGATGTGATTCATGATAATAACTGTGCAGTTATCATTTTAATATTGGCTGTAATTTATTGCTGCTTTGTTACAGTGTAAAAACTATAAAAAGTGCTATTTTTAGTATTATTTAATTACTGTTGTAGTATTTATTAACATTTTGAATGAGATTTTTATATTTTCAGTTTTAGTTTAAGTTTTAGCACTTTTATGGTTTTATTTGTTTTTTTTTTAATAGCTTTAATTTATTTGTATTCATTTTAGTTTTAGTCAGCTCATATAATATTAGTAATTTATTAATATATTAGATTTTATTTTAGCTTTGTTTCAATTAACAAAAGCTATTTTGATAGTTTTTTTGTTAACAATAATAGTGCTAGTCTAATGTTGTCAATTGTTATAGATCTATATTTAACCCTTTGACTGCCACTCCCTATCTTGAACATAGACATGAAAATGCACTATCCAAAGTTAAATTTTCATGAACGAAAACATTTTGTAATATGATTTTGATGTACAGTTTCCATGGTAATGCAATGTCTGATTTTAAAATGGTTTTCAAAGGATGAGTTTTGAGATAAGTTTAAGTTTTCAGGTGATATATAATTTCGTAAGATTTCCATTGCGTGATAGGGAAAAAGGCAACGACGAAAGTCAGAACTCCTGTTATGATGTAGATTTTTGAGGTGCACTCTTGTCATAAATTAATCTATTACTTTTCCTACATAATTTGAAACACAAAACAGTGGTAAAATATCTATTTAGGAGTCTTAGACCTTCCAAACAACGTCATGATTAGATTAGGATTTATTTGTAATATGGTGAAGTAAACTTAGGCGTCCCACAGAGTGGAAAGTGACAGTTAAAGGGTTAAGGCTTTTCGTGATAATTGGCTCACCCTGGAAGGTTTAGCTAATGTGTTACAATTGGTATGTAATCACTATCATCATCATCATCATCATCATTATCCTAACAATCAATTATTATAAGGTAATTTAGTCTTTTTTGAGATTTTTTTTGACCTCACACACCCTGAAATCACTTTTACATCACTGTCGTGATTTACGGTATGTGTGTCTGAGCATTTGCCAGTCACATTTAGGGGTGTGTCTTTCTATGACGGCAATTTTCTTGTGTGATAATGTCACTAAAACACTCACCTTGCCTGTCTGGTCACCTGCGCAGCTCACAGTTCACATGGCTCTTTTCTTCTAATAAGTAATCGCTTAAGTGTTCTGCAGGCCTGGCAAGTTCCAACTAAAACCACTCGCTGCTGATGGATCGGAGTTATTAGAATTAGCGCTGAGCTCTGTGGTGATTTATCATCGTTGTTTACATTATATTTCAGCACTGCAGCTTTTAAAATGAAAGATTGGAATTATCAGTTTTTTACTTTCCTGCATTTGCTTTGTACATAAGTCATAATAATGTCTCTTTGGCCGTTTTGACAAAATGCAATTTTTGTCCTTCATGTCCTGCTGTGCAGACAGTGACAGACAGTATTTCGAATGAATTCAATAGTGTATTAAATGAAAATAGCGCATGTTTTTCACATAGGATGTGGGTTGTACTGTACACATTTTCTGTGCCCTCGTTCTGTCTGTCTCCTCAGCTGCGGGGGTCTCTTCTGTCAATACAGTGGTCTCTAAAAAGAGGCTAGGCTTTATTGTCTCTCTTTTGTGTTTCGCTTTGTGCCTCTTTCATTGGGAGACAAGAAGCCATCTGCCTTAGGACAAAAAGTGCAAGTCTTGCTCATGCACTCACACTGTCTGCGTGCTCCATCTCCCTCTTCCCTTTTATCACTCCCCAGCATCCCTTTATATTGTTTTTTGACTGTATAGCTTAAATGTATGACTGTTTTTGCTTCAGTGTTGGTATTGCAGTTTAGGTTATGTGAACTGGATGTTGGTGCTCTAAGCACTTTAAATTAGTAATAAAAATTAAGTTTACATTTTGCAACAATACATACACCTAAGCAGTTGAGATTATTATACTTAAAGGGATAGTTCACCCAGAAATGAAAATTCTATCATTAATTATTCACCCTTGTGCCGTTCCAAACCTGTAAGAGCTTCTTCGTTCATCTTCTGAAAACAAATTAGTATATTTTTGATGAAATCCGAGAGCTTTCTGAGCCTCCATAGACAGCTACACAACTGACATGTTCAAAGCCCAGAAAGGTAGTAAGCACATTATTAAAATAGTCCATGTGATACTGGCACTTAATTGTTGAATCAAGTTATTTTTTTGTTTTCTTTGCACACAGAAATTATTCTTGTAGCTTCATAAAATTAAGGTTAAACCACTGATGTCACATGGACTATTTTAACATTGTCCTTACTACCTTTCTGGGCCTTAAATGTGTCAGTTGCATTGTTGTCTATGCAGAAAGCTCTTGGATTTCATAAAAAAAATATCGTAATTTGTGTTCTGAAGATGAATGAAGGTCTTACGGTTTGGAACGACATGAGGGTGAGTAATTAACAACAGAATTTGCATTTTTGGGTGAACTAACCCTTTAAAAACCTTATTTCACTTATAAACCAAAGACTGCTCTTGTAAAACCCCTTTTTTAAGATTTAAGGTGCTTTCCTTAAATATGCTGATTTCAACGCATGTTAAACATGAATAATAAAACTCTTTAGTTTAGGACTACAAACCAAAAAGCACTATATTGATTATATAAATTGCCATTAGATTGTCCATCAGCTATTTGTGCCCTAGATATCAGCATCAGCTTTGAAAACCCCATATTAGTCGACCAGTAGAACACATGTTAGCTGCTCTGTACCCCCAGCACACAAAAATGTGTGTCACTGTGGAGGTCAGCAGCAATAAAAACCACACCAGCGCTTTTTTAGCAGTGCTCATACTTTTAGTCAACACAACCCTGTCAGGCTTCCATTCACCTCCGCCTGACTTTTCTGGGAAATCAGGTACATCATGTCTCTGAATGCGGTATATCTTGAATGTGTGAGCCGTAGCCAGGTTGTTTTTCTTCCTCTTCAGCATTCTTTCTTTTTTACTTGTCAGAGCTTTATTATTCTCCCCTGATCTCAACATTTTGTTAATTGATTTAATCATGCAAATGACCGGCCACCCATTCTGGTACATCAGTATTTGTATCTGTGAGGTTAGGAAAGATGTGTGTTCTACAGGATGCTTTAGCAAATACCCAGACAGGGTTGCTGGATTCGGCATCAGCCTCCTGCTGAGATGGGTCACGGTCCCCTAGCCTGAACATGAGTCTTGCTCAGTTTTGGCACAACAACAGAAATCCTCATTTAGACCTGGTGTTTAGTAGGATCCATCTTGGATTATCCGATGACAAGGGCTGATGGTCCTGTGAGACATGTTGCAATTTACACCTAGTACATTCTTAAAGGGATAGTTCACCCAAAAATGAAAATTCTGTTATTAATTACTCACCCTCATGTTGTTCCAAACCCATAAGACCTTTGTTCAGCTTCAGAAGACAAATTAAGATATTTTGGATGAAATCCAAGTGCTTTCTGACCATAATTAGACAGCAACGCAACTAAAACGTTTAAATGGCCCAAAAAGGTAGTAAGAACATTGTTAAAAAAGTCCATGTGACATCAGTGGTTCAACCGTAATGTTATGAAGCTACGAGGATACTTTTTGTGTGCAAAGAAAACAAAAATAACAACTTTATTCAGCACTTTCTTCTCTTCCGAATCAGCCTTTGACTCACATTCACGACAGTATCACTACATTAACAATCCTTTTAAAAATAAAGGATGTAAATATTTTTCAGTGATGCCACAGAAAACCATTTATTGTTCCCCAAGATCATTTCTTAAAAGAACCGTGATATTCTTGGTGTAAAGAACATGTTAATGATCTTAAAGGAGAAGTTAATTTCCAGAACAAAAAAGTACCGATAATTTACTCACCCAACTGTCATCCAAGATGTTCATGTCTTTCTTTCTTCAGTCGTAAAGAAATTATGCTTTTTGAGGAAAACATTTCTGGATTTTTCTCCATATAGTGGACTTCTATGGTGACCACGAGTTTGAACTTCCAAAATGTAGCTTAAATGCAGCTTCAAAGGGCTCTAAATGATCCCAGACAAGGAAGAATGGTCTTATCTAGTGAAACGATCTGTTATTTTCTAAAAAAAAAAAAAAAAAATGAACATTTATGTACTTTTTAATCTCAGATGCTCGTATGTCTAGCTCTGCGTGAACTGTGTGCATTCCGGGTCAATACAGTTAGGGTATGTCGAAAAACTCTGATCTCATTTTCTCCTCCAACTTCAAAATCATCCTACATCGCTCCAGAAGTTCTGACCCAGTGTTTACAAAGTGAACGCGCAAGGAGGGTCAAACACCATTTACAAAAAAGGGTAAAACGGTGATGTAGGAAATTTTAAAGTTGGAGAAGAAAATGAGATGGGGGTTTTTCGACCTACCCTAACCGTCATGAACCAGAATACACAGAGTTCACGCAGAGCTGTACAAGATGAGCATTTGAGGTTAAGAAGTATATAAATTGTAATTTTTTTTAGAAATTAACTGATCGTTTCGCTAGATAAGACCCTTCTTTCTCAGCTGGGATCATTTAGAGCCCCTTGAAGCTGCATTTAAACTACATTTTGGAAGTTCAAACTTGCAAGCACCATAGAATTCCACTGTATGGAGAACATCCCTAAAATGTTTTCCTCAAAAAACATAATTTCTTTATGACTGAAAAAAAGAACGACATGAACATCTTGGATGACAATGGGGTGAGTAAATTATCTGTAAATATTTGTTCTGCAAGTAAACTTCTCCTTTAAGAACCCCTTTCCACTATAAAGAACCGTTTGTCCAATGGACCGATTCTGTGAATGTGAAAGGTACATTATGGAACCATCAATGCTGATAAAAAAGCAGTGAGGTTTTCGAAGATTGTGTATTGGGCTGTTAAACGATTAATCATGATTAATAACGATTAATCATGTCCAAAATAAAAGTTTGTGTTTTGATAATATATGTGTGTGCACTGTGTATATGTATTATGTATATACACAGTGCATACACATGTATTATGTAAACAGACTTTTTCGGATGTGATTAATCGTGATTAATCACGATTAATCGTTTAACAGTCCTATACACAGTCTTCCTAACTTTTGATAAGAAAATACTCAGTGTTTGTACATAAAAAATGGATGTCTAATTCACTGTTACTTGACGTTTCTTTGTAATTGTTTGTGAAATGTACTAAAAATTCTTTCAAAGGAGGTTCTGCACCAAAGTATTCTTATAGCTTCATAAAATTACGGTTGAACCACTGATGTCGCATAAACTGCTTTATTGATATCCGTACTAACTTTCTGGCCCTTAAACATGTCAGTTGCATTGCTGTTTATGCAGGGTCAGGAAGCTCTTGGATTTCATCAAAATATCTAAATTTGTGTTCTGAAGATGAACGAAGGTCAACATGAGAGTAATTAATGACAGAATTTTCATTTTTTGGGTGAACTATCTCGTTAAAATGGTAATAATACCATGAACACGTACCGTTAGTGGCGTTAGTGACATTTGTGTTTTTCTCTGTCCACTTTTGATTAGATTATCCAAAACAGATAGTAAGAAAATGCTTAAACTTAGTCTGAGCAAGTTTGAATCCTAAAATCCTGAAGTTATTCCGTCACTATAGGATTATCCCGTGATGCAGGATTACAACCATAAATCTGCTTCAATCCTGATCCGATTTGTAGCTGAAGTTACAATGAGAAGAGCAGAGAAATGACTAAAGAGCTAAACCTAGACCCAAGAAAGACCTTTTTAAAGAGAGAACCTACTCCTCTCACAGCAAATCTCTGATTTTATTTTATATAAAACCGGGCTCTTCGGCCTTAGCTGCAGGATTATCTGCGCTCTAGGGAACTGCGGTGGAATCGTGTCTGGAAGCGCTGTGTTCTGGATTCCATTGATCCCACTGCAGAAACCTGCTGAGATGTATCTGCAAGACTGACACAATGTCTCTTCTCCCTCTCTCTCGCACTGCCGTTCTCTCAGAGTGCTGAATGTATGCTATTGTGTGAGACACACTCCTGCCCCCAGGCAGCCCACCCACCATACCTCCCACCCCCAGCCCTGCCCATGCAGGACCAGGCTGTCCCCCTTCTCATTCGACCCAGATCACCAAGGAGCGGAGGACTGACTCAGTCGCCGCTTTTGTCATCCATTCCACATTATTCTCATCTTCCTCTAGAGGAGATGCAGGCTCTTCCGATGCCCAGGGCCCAGGTTGTTGGCACTAAGGGGTCAGCGAAAGGTGAATTAGCCCCTCACAAAGCCAAGCAGAAGGACCGTAAGCACCAGGAGCTGTTGGCATTAGCTCTGGGGGTGAATCTGGGCAGTAAGGGTGCCCTCCTCTGGAAGCCTCTAAAGATTTTGGCTTGTTCACAGATCAGCCCATCACCACTGAGCAGACGGACCACAATCAAGGATGGACCGGAGAAACTCTGCAACTATGAGAAGATCCACAACTTTAAGGTGAGTGTTGGTTGTGTTATGTTGATAAAATGTCAGAATTGTGGTATCTACACTACCAGTCAACAGTTTTTGAACAGTAAGGTTTTTAATGTGTTTTTTTTTTTTAAGAAATCTCCTCTGCTCACCAAGCCTACATTTATTTGTTATAAAGTACAGCAAAAACACTAAAATTTAGAAATATTTTTATTATTTAAAATAACTGCTTTCTATTTGAATATATTTTAAAATATATTTTAAAGTGATTTCAAAACAAAATTTTCAGCATCATTGCTCCAGTCACATGATCCTTCAGAAAGCAATATTTAAAACAGCTGAGTACATTTTTTTGTTGATGAATAGAAAGATCCAAAGATCACTATTTAGCAAGGATGCTTTAAATTGCTCAAAAGTAATGCTAAAGACATTTATCACATTTCTATTAGAAATTTTAACATTTTTTATCAGGTAAATGTTATTCTTCTTAACTTTCTATTCATCAAAGAAACCTGAAATAAATCTACTCAGCTATTTTCAACATAATAATAATAATAATAATCAGTGTTTTTTGAGCAGCAAATCAGAATATTCGAATGATTTCTGAAGGATCATGGGACTGGAGTAATGATGCAAAAAAATCAGTTTTGAAATCACAGGAATAAATTACATTTTAAAATATATTCACATAGATAACAGTCATTTTAAATAGTAAAAATATTTCAAAATTGTACTGTTTTTGCTGTACTTTGGATCAAATAAATATAGGCTTGGTGAGCAGAAGAGACTTCTTTAAAAATATTGAAAATCTTACTGTTCAAAAACTTCTGACTGGTAGTGCACACTGTTCAAAAGTTTGGGGTCAGTAAGTTTATTTTAAAAAAAAAGAAATTAATATGTTTATTCAGCAAGCATGACAATAGAGGCATTTATAATGTTACAAAACATTTCTATTTTAATTTTTTTTTTTTTTCAAAAACATCAAAAATTGATAACATCATTAATAATTTTTTGAATGGTTATAATTAGAATGGATTCTGAATTTTAATATTACATTTTAAAAGTAGTGCTGTCAAACGATTAATTGCGATTAATTGCATCCAGAAAAAAAAAAAAAAATATATATATATATATATATATACACGATTAATTGTTTGAAAGCACTATTTAAATTGTATTAAAATAGAAAACTGTTATTTTTTATTTTTATAGATTGTAATAATATTTCAAAATAATACCGTATTTTTGACCAAATAAATGGTTTTGATGAGAATCAGAGGCTTTAAAAAAAAAATTTAAATAACCAAACTGGCTGCATCTTCAACAGGTGAAGGTAACTGGGTAACTGCCTTTTTACATATTTATTATTTGAAATGCTAATTTATTACAGCCAGTGCAACCTGGTAAGATTTTGTTGTTTTAAAAAATACTTTACATAAGTATATAGAGTATGTTAAAGTAGAATTAAATAATTTAAGTATTTTTCTCCCATCATCAGCAAGTCGCACGTGGATCCGTTTGATAAAATAATTATTTAAATATGATGAAAACATCATTTTTGAGTCTCACTGTTATCCCTTCATTCTGATCATTTTGATTTGATTCAGTTTCATTTTTAATGTAAACATGAATGTTTTTTGCAGAATAATCATTTATCACAGTCAACTATGTATATTAACTGTTAATAATGGGCATACTGAAGATATTTTGTGCGTATATAATGTTTGCGATTTCTCGTTTTGATTGCATGGTTAATGTTTCTCAAAATCGCCAAAATTGGAAATGCTGGTGATGTGGGCCTAACCAAGTCAGTCACTTTTATTGCATTCTATATTTGGCTTCCGCACAAGTTTGTTCAGATGTTTACTAATGTCTCGTTCAAATGTTTATGTGCTGACAGCATTTAAATCCACGGTACACATACCGTGAGCCTCGTATCAATACGTTTAAATCCATCCTATGAGCCTAACTGCCCAGGCATTTAATCCATTAACAGCGCTATTGACCGATAGGATTGAGCACGCAAATCAATAACCTCCCACTGCCGAGCTGCTGAATGGACTCTCCCGTTTCGTGCCTTTCAGCTTCTGAAAAATGGCTGAGACTGAGAATGAGCACAGTGTAGCGTCATCTGACTTCCTTTTTAAATCTTGAAAGAGCAAAACAAAGCAATCATCTGACTTCAACGTGTTGCTTGGAAGCTTCCTCATAGCATCTTCCTCATGATGTCACCGGCGGTCAGAGCATCATGAATTATTCAGTATTACCTCCCTCAAGAGAGTTCTTACAGAGGCTGTGTTCCAAAACCTAGTGAGCTCACTCAGTAGGTAGCACTTTAGGGTATCGTTGGTGCATTCCAGATGCGAAGGCGATGTAATTCATTATTATATAATTTAATATATTTTAGCCAATTAATAAAATCGAATTATTAAAATAGTTAATTCAAAAGGAAAGATTCTGTCCTATGTTGGGTGCATATCAGTCACTTATAGGGTGGCATTTCAACTAGAATGTAGACAGTTCACTGGGTTTTGTAGCTGCTAGTTCTAAACAGAGATGAAGAGTGTTCTCATTCTGATATTTACATTACAGCATTCATACACCTGGGCTTTGTTCCAAAGCCTGTGTTGAGTCTTTTCTTTTGTCCATTTTCGTGCTGTGTTTTGACAGCACAAGGGCGTGCATGGGAACATGCCTTGCGTGTGACTTTCAGCAGCTTGGTTACAGATGCCAGACACATTATTTTCCCCCAGCAATCCTGTAGTGTGACTCACATGTATTATAATTAAAAAAATCAGGGCTGTGTCTTCACGGGGGTCCACCCTATTTACAGTACATTCTTTCTGTACCACCCTCTAGACTGTACTTAAAATCTTGAATATTTCCTCAGAAGTTTGAAAAGGAGCAGTTTTGTGTCTGCCATCAAACCCTTGAGTGCTTGGTTGCTGTCTCAGGGTTTGACGTCACCGGCTGTTGTTTCTTAAATCAAATGTCATGCGTCATTTAATGTAAATACGCTGAATTTTAATACATTTTTGGAGCTATGACCCAAGAGTTAGTGTATAAACACTTTGCCATGATGGTGCCACGATGACAGACAACAGTTTTAATCACTTTAGTCACATTTCCTGATCCTTTTTCTTTACCTTGTTCGATCATTGCTCTGTAAAAATGAATTGTTTTATTTAATATTTGTTTGTTTGTTTGTGGGATTGGTTTGTGTTTTTTATTCGTTTGTTTTGTTTTGTGTTTTATATTATTTTGTTTTGCATTTCCTGTGCCAAGTGGCAAATTGAAATGAAACAAATAGTTTTTATTTAATGTTTGTGTTTTTTAATTTGTTTTAATTTTTATAATTTTTTGTTGTTCGTCTATTTTTGGTTTATTTTTTTGTATTTGTTTATTTTTGTGTGTGTGTGTGTGGGGGGGTAATTTTCTTTTTTTTTTTTTTGTATTTTTGTTATTTGTTTTGTTTTAAAACAAAGAATTTTTATTTCATGTTTGTGTCTTGTTTTGTGTTTTGTGTTTTATTTATTTATTATTTTTTTAATTTCCCGAGGCAAGTGGCAAATTAAAATGAAATATTTTTTTATAACGATTTTATTTTATGTTTTGTTTTGCTTTTTGTTATTTTTTGTTTATCTGGGGAGGGGTGTTTGTATTTGTTTTCACAGCTGTTTTGTTTTTTGCTTGTTTTTTTGGGGGGGAGGGGGTTGATTTGTGTTTTATATTTTTGTTTTGTGTTTTGGTTTGTTTGTTTGTTTTGTTTATTTTAGTTTTTTGTTTTATTTTATTTTATTTTATTTTGTTTTGAATGTCCTGAGGCGAGTGGCAAATTGAAATGAAACAAATAGTTTTTATTTAATGTTTGTTTTGTCATGATTTTTATTTAATGTTTGTGTTTTGTTTATTTGTTTTTTTTTATTGTAGTTTTTTTTTGTTGTTGTTGTTTGTTTATTTTGGGGGGCGGTGTTTATATTTGTGTTTTGTTTTAAATTTTGTTTTGTGTTTTTTTTATTTGTATTTTTTATTATTGTTTTTGTTTATTTTGGGGGTTTTTTGTATTTGCTTTCACAGCTGTTTGTTTGTTTTTTGTTTTATTTCATTTTTTTTTTTGTTTTGTGTTTTATTTTATTTTGTTTTGGATGTCCTGAGGCGAGTGGCAAATCGAAATGAAACAAATCATTTTTATAGAATTTTTATTTGTTTTTTTTTTTAATGTTTGTGTTTGGTTGATTGTTTAGGTTTTTTTTTTTTTTTTTTTTTTTTTTTTTTTTTTTTTTTTTTTTTATTGTTTGTTTATTTTGTGGGGGTTGAATTTGTTTTCACAGCTGTTTTGTATTTGTTTTGTTTTTCTGAGGCAATGTGGCAAACTGAAATTAAAGTACATGTAAAAATTAATTTAATTCTTTTGTAATCTAATTTAAATTAGCCAATTTCCCTTGAAAAAGAAAATACTGAAGTTAAACAATGTTGGATAGTACCTGCCAAAATGTATAAAATCATAAAACCAATGGATCTTTCTACAAAATAGGACTTTATGTCAGTATGTCCAGTCTATATGTTTGTTTAGTCTGAGTGAGTCTTTTAGCTGTCAGGTACAGTATGAGAGTTATCTGGAAATGTAATCACTCATTTTCTGTGGAACTTTCATTATGAGCTTTAGCTGGAAATGAAAATCTAGAGATGAATGAATCACTGGCCTAATATGTATGTGTGTTTTTAATGTGTGTTTGTGAACTTGTGTGTGCTTGACTCACAATGACTGCTTTGTCTTTGCTGTAGGTGCACACCTTCAGAGGGCCGCACTGGTGTGAATACTGTGCAAACTTCATGTGGGGTCTTATCGCCCAGGGCGTCCGTTGCTCAGGTAATCCTTCACCAATCACAAACACTCCCACAAAAATAAAATGTTCATCAGAATTATGGCACCAGCCAAGGAGCATTATTCATATCAAATTACAATCCGAAGGCTGCTTAGGATCCAGATAATTTTTCATGCCATTCTGGAAACAATGCTTAAGTGGCTGTAGAACTTTTCCAATGTGCGGAGGTAACCTAAGGCTAAATACTGAAAGTGATACCTGGGACAATAAGGGTTTTAACTAGTATGCTGATGTGTGGGTATTTTGCATTCCTTAATGACACCTGGTCCAAACCAGTTGAGTGCCTTCTGTTGAGTGTTGACTATTTATAGTGGAACATACTGTATACACTATAGAGTACTGTGAGAGAGGCACACCCAGGTAAACCAGGACAGTCTCCTTGTATTAAAGCCAACTGCATCAGGCTACACATCAAATCACACAGATAAACATACATAAACAGATGCCTGAATGCACACACACTTGTACTGCATGACAAAGTATGACACTTTATTGGTTGTCATGTAGAAGTGATGCATAAGGTTTATACAGTAGCTTTACAATAAAATCAAACTCTTTCAAATTAATAAACATGAACTAAGATTTTTTTGTAGGAATTCATTTTAATACAGGTTAATTTGTAAGTAAACTATTGTTATTATTGTTTGTTCATGTTTGATCATAACACACAAACTAACATTCAACCAAAAAAAGAAAAAAAAACCTTGTAATCTTCTAACCTTTATGTTGTATGTATGTTTTGGGTGAAATATGAATTTATAAATGCAACTTTATGTTAAAAATATACAATATTTGTATATACAAAGTAACCTGTATTATATTAATTAATTTTTTGTTTGTTTTTTTGGTTGTGAGTAGGGTTTTATTTTGGTTTGGTGTTTGTTTTTTATTTGTTTTGTGACTGGGGTTTGTTTTAGTTTTGTTTTGTTTGTTTTTTAATTGTATTTCATTTTGTTTTGTTGTGACTAGGTTTTTTGTTTGGTTAGTTTTTTGTTTATTTTTTGTTTTAGTTTAATTTTTGTTTTTGTTTTTTGTTTTGTTGTGACTGCTTTTTGTTGACTTGATTTTTGTTTTATTTTGGTTTGGTTTGTTTTTTGTTTGTTTTTCTGGTTGTGAGTGGGTTTTATTTCGGTTTGGTGTTTGTTTTGTTTGTTTTTTTTTATTTGTTTTGTTGTGACTGGGTTTTATTTTGGTTTGTTTTTTGTTTGTTTGGATTTTTTGTTTGTTTTGTTGTGACTGGATTTTGTTTTTTGTTTTTTTGGTGTTTTTGTGACTGGGGTTTGTTTTAGTTTTGTTTGTTTTGTTTTTTGTTTTTTAATTGTATTTAATTTTGTTTTGTTATGACTAGGTTTTTTTTATTTGGTTTGTTTTTTGTTTATGTTTTTGTTTTAGTTTAATTTGTGTTTTTGTTTTTTGTTTTGTTTTGTTGTGACTGTTTTTTGTTGGCTTGGTTTTTGTTTTATTTTGGTTTGGTTTGGTTATTTGTTTTGTTGTGACTGGGATTTATTTAGGTTTGTTTTTTGTTTATTTGGATTTTTTTGTTTTTTGTTGTGACTAAATTTTGGTTTGTTTTTTGTGACTGGGGTTTGTTTTAGTTTTGTTTGTTTTGTTTTTCTTACTTTTTTAATTGTATTTCCTTTTGGGGGGTGTTTTTTTTTTTTTTTTCTGTTTTGTTTGGTTTTTATTTTTTGTTTTGGTTTGTTTTTTGTTTTGCTGTGATTGTTTTTTGTTTTGTTTGGTTTTTGTTTGTATTTTGTTGTGACTGGGTTTTGGTTTGGTTTTTTGTGAGTGGGTTTTGTTTTGGTTTTGTTTGTTTTGCTTGTTTTGTTAACTGCATTTCATTTAGTTTTGTTGTGACTGGGTTTTGTTTCTGTTTGTTTTGTTTTGTAATTGTATTTAATTTTGTTTTGTTGTGACTGGGTTTTGTCTTTTTTATTGTATTTCATTTAGTTTTGTGACTAGGTTTTCTTTTTGTTTTGGCATGGTTTTTGTTTTGTTGTGACTGGTTTTTGGTTAAGTTTGGTTTGTTTGTTGTTTTTTGTTTGGTTTGTTGTTGTTTTTTTACTGTATTTCATTTTGTTTAGCTGTGACTGGGTTGTGTTTTGTTTGCTTTGGTTTTTATTGTGTTTTATTGTCTTTTGTTGTGACTTCTTGTGAAATGGCAAATTGAAATCAAATATAAAATAAAAACCATAATAAATCCTTAACCACTTTTCAATACAGCATGTTCCTAGATGCGGCCTAGATAAACAAATGCACCTTAATCCCATGATTACATGTTTGCTCAGGTCTCATGTTAACATGGAGCTGGTTATTGTTAGACAGCACTTTCCCAAAACACCCTGTACATAAACTCAATCCAGTCACAAGGCTTTACTGTTGGTTTTTCACACTGTAAATGGTCTCATCCATTCGGGCCATTATTCAAGCCCTTTCTTTTCACACAGGAGCCTCTCTTCTTTCACTCTGGCCCCCAGGCGAGCCAGTGTCATCAGACACATTGAGAATTAGAGAAGAGTTGAATGTGTCCCTAGGCCCATATGGAGGAACACAGAGTGTTTTTCTTTTTGTCTTCTTCTGTTTTTTTTCTCGGTGGCCTAAAGATGTGAAGGAGGAGTTCAGGCAGGCAGTAAAACCGACAGAGAGTGTGATTAATGACATTGCTGAAGATGAGGAACAGTGGGACAGCATGTGCATGCTACTGGAGACACACAGAGACAGACCACCCTACTACCACAGTCCCCTACATACACACACAGTCCCAGTGCCATAGCAAGCAATCAACCTAGGTGTCTTACAGCTACAGTCTTACAATTTTCATTTTCGGGTGAACTATCCCTTTAAGTACTGTAAACAAATTGTCCTTAATTGTGTAGCTGAAAAGTAAACAAACAAACTTTTTTTCAGTTAAAATGTATGTCCACAGGCACAGATTCCTGATTCAGAAATATGTGTAAAAGAATTGGACACAAAAATTCAGTCTTGACTCCTGACAGAAGAATTGTTTTTCAGTTAAGCAGGTGTTCATCACACACGACAAGAGGCCTCTAATACACTTGCACATTCGCACATACGTGTATATATGTAGGCCTGCTGGCAAACACACCCATAGTCACTCAAGGTTACGCTCTCAGATTGACAGAGCCACAAACACACAGCAGCATCTGACAGATATTCTCACACTTTACCACCCAGTTTGACTGACACGCACCTGTTTCTCCACGTATACTTTACCCCTGAAGACATACCCTCCATCAGACCCCTAGACACACACGCACAAGTTTTGGGTCTCCATTCTCTTGGAGTCTGTCTTTTTGCCTCTTTGGAGACAACAGGGTCACGCTCTCCTAACCTTTTGACCTGTTACTCTTACAGACTGCGGGCTGAACGTGCACAAACAGTGCTCTAAACTTGTGCCCAGCGACTGTCAGCCTGACCTCCGCAGGATCAAGAAGGTCTTCAGCTGCGATCTCACCACGCTGGTCAAAGCCCACAACACGCCACGGCCGATGGTTCTGGACATGTGCATTAAAGAGATCGAGCACAGAGGTACTTATCGCTTTGAGTGCTAAAACATTTTAATAGGGAGATCCCAGATCTTCTCTAGCACCTGTGGCTTTCAGTAAGGCACTTAATCACTGTCTATGCATTTCTCAGCTGCTCCGTTTTCTGACGTCTCCCTGTCATATATCAAGATGTGCAAAATGAAGAATCCGTAGATACCTAATTTAAAACAACAGAGAGAGGAGCAAACATTCTCCACATTTTGACTTTGCGTCCATTGAAGAGATCATTCTTTGAAAAAATTATGTACTATATTACCCAACCATCACTCTGCTTGCTATAAAGTTTAACATTGAATGTAACAACGAAAGTAATAAAATGAACTATTTTGTTTTAATTTTCTTTCTATGTAGATAAATATAATGTATAATGTGTATTTGATTTTTCTTTCATGTGTGGTAGCCTAGATATGGACGCCCATTTCCTCCACTGAATAAAAAATAAAAAATTATATATATATATATAAAATATTATATATATATATATATATATATATATATATAGTTTATATCTCACAATTCTGACTTTATAACATGCAGTTATAAGACATATCGGTCTTTTTTCTCCTCAAAGCTCGGCTTTATAATTCTCAATTGCAAGTTTATGTCTCACAATTCTGAGAAAAAGTCTGAAGAATTGCATAAAAAAAGTCAAAATTGAAGATATTAAACTCGTAATTGCAAAAAAAATTGAGAATTGCGAGACAAAAAATCAGAATTGCAAGATACTTGTATTTGCAAGAAAAAAATATGAATTGCACGTTTTTTTTTTGTTTGTTTGTTTGTTTTTTGCAATTTAGAGAAAAAATTGTGAGTTAGTATCTTGCAATTCTGACTTTATAACTCACAAAAGTTTGGAAACACCCCTGGCAAAGTGTGGTTTTGGACGATATCAGCAAATACATTAAAGTAACTTGACATTATCATTGAAGACCAGGAATAATAATTTTCATTTTGCCAGCTGTAATGCCTGGTTACTGGTTTAAACTTGGCCCAGGTTTTTAAAACATTTTTTGGGTAAGCACATCCAAAAAGATTTATCCACTAACGGCCCCAGAAATAAGAAATAAAATAGTTTGCTTTTAGTGTGAAAAAAAATATTCTTCTAGGGTTCATTTTACTTTTCTTGCAGTGTGCAAATTTGTTGACATTCTTTGTTCAATGGAGTTTGTAAGACTTTTTACAATATTATTTAAAAGTATCTATTTTAACATATTACAAAATAGGTATTATTACAGGGTAACGTTGCGAATACAAACAAGTATTCACTTTGTATAAAATTCTATTTAATTTTGCATACAAATTGTTGTCTCATCATAATAACTGTTTTCTACTTGCATAGAATAAAAGGATTTTATGCATTAAAATATAAAGCTGCTTTTGTATTTCATGAAGACTGTCCCTTGCAAGTGGATCCTGAAATTTCGGGGTCGTCAGAATCAAACCTGAAGCAAATTCATGTGAAAATGATCCACTGAGGCATAACTGACCAATTACTATGGATATGCTAACAAAGAGTATCATAATTTTTGTCCTATAACAGTGTTATCACTGGTAATCTTTTAACAAATTATGTTTGCTTTCAGTATTATCAAGCCTGCTTGTGGTCAATGCAACAACTAGAAAATAAATAAATAAATAAAAAGAGACTTAGATTTAGCCAAAATATTAAACGTCTGTTATTTTGAAGATCCTTAGAATGAGTGGACGAGAAACGAGAAGGACTTGATTTAAAAGGATAGTTCCCCAAAAAATTTTAATTCTGCTATTAATTACTGTCATGTCGTTCCAAACCTGCAAGACCTTCGTTCATCTTCGGAACACAAATTAAGATATTTTTGACATCAGTGGTTCAACCGTAATTTTATGTATCATGGTGCTCTCGTGAACATGAGTCAAAGACTAACATGGAAGAGAACAAATTGTTGAATAAAGTCATTATTTTTGTTTTGTTTGCACACAAAAAGTTTTCTCGTAGCTTCATAAAATTAAGGTTGAATCACTGATGTCCAATGGACTATTTTAACAATGTCCTTACTGCCTTTCTGGGCCTTGAACGTAGTAGATGCTGTCTATGCAGGGTCAGAAAGTTCTCAGATTTCATCACAAAAATCTTGTGTTCTGAAGTTGAATGTCTTATGGGTTTGGAACGGCATGAGGGTGAGTAATTAATGACAAAATTTTCATTTTTGCATGAACTATCCCTTTAAGTTCCACATCAAAATTGTCCATAATGAAAGATTTAAGGATGGAGTTCCTATGCACACAGGTGATTGGATGATAGATGAACTGGCCAAGATGTAGTAAATCCAGTTTATTGAAAGGATAATCAGATCTTTAATTGATTATCCAATTAGTTGTTAGTTCCAGCCCCAGTTTGATCAATACTAATTTACATGTTTATACTCAACTCCACTGACTTTATAGTTGAAGTAAATATGTGCTACTTCTGCTTCTTCCAGGTTTGAAATCAGAGGGTCTGTACAGAGTGTCAGGGTTCACAGAACACATAGAAGATGTCCGGCTGTCCTTCGACAGAGGTTAGTATTAGAATAACTGTTCTACCACTTTTTATGCATCATGCCTGATGTAATCAGATGTATTTTAGGTGTTCAACTACCATTTGGTCTCTTCACTTTGGCTTACATGCTTGAATGAACTCATTTATATCACTGTTTTTTTTATCAGCATGCAAGTTTGAAGTCAAAACAATGCATTGTTGGTACAGTATAGTGATTAATCTGTTATTCATAACAGATAACTAATTCTCCTTTGCAGATGGTGATAAGGCAGACATCAGTGCCAACATCTACCCAGACATCAATATAATTGCTGGAGCTCTGAAGCTTTATTTGCGAGATCTGCCCATTCCAGTTATCACATATGACGTCTACTCCAAATTCATACAAGCAGCCAGTAAGAGACTTTTATAGACTTTTATATCTATATATTATAACTATATATTAATTAGAAAATATCAGTTATATATCTGTTATAACCAACTAGAATTTTCTGTAATCTGTTTCGGTTATGTTTTTTTTTTTTTTTTTTTTTTTTTTTTTGAAACTACACTGACCAAAATTATAAACGTAACACTTTTGTTTTTGGCCTCATCTTTCATGAGCTCAACTCAAAAATCTAAAACTTTTTCTATGTACACAAAAGGCCTATTTCTTTCAAATATTGTTCGCAAATCTGTCTAAATCTGTGTTAGTGAGCACTTCTCCTGTGACGAGATAATCCATCCACCTCACAGGTGTGGCATATCAAGATGCTGATTAGACAGCATGATTATTGGGCTGGCCACAATAAAAGGCCACTCTAAAATGTGCAGTTTTATCACACAGCACAATGCCACAGATGTCGCAAATTTTAAGGGAGCGTGCAGCTGGCATTAGCATGACTGCAAGAATGTCCACCAGAGCTGCTGCCTGTGAATTGAATGTTCATTTCTCTACCATAAGCCGTCTCCAAAGGCGTTTCAGAGAATTTGGCAGTACATCCAACCGGCCTCACAACCGCAGACCACGTGTAACCACACCAGCCCAGGACCTCCACATCCAGCATCTTCACCTCCAAGATCATCTGAGACCAGCCACCCAGACAGCTGCTGCAACAATTGGTTTGCATAACCAAAGAATTTCTGCTCAAACAGTCAGAAACCGTCTCAGGGAAGCTTATCTGCATGCTCACCGTCCTCATCAGGGTTTCGACCTGACTGCAGTTCGTCATCATTACCAACTTGAGTGGGCAAATGCTCACATTCGATCGCGTCTGGCACTTTGGAGAGGTGTTCTCTTCACGAATTAATCCAGGTTTTCACTGTACAGGGCAGATGGCAGACATTGTGTATGGCGTCGTGTGGGTGAGCGGTTTGCTGATGTCAACATTGTGGATCGAGTGGGCCATGATGGCAGTGGGGTTATGGTATGGGCAGGCATATGTTATGGACAATGAACACAGGTGCATTTTATTGATGGCATTCTGAATGCACAGAGATATCATGACGAGATCCTGAGGCCCATTGTTGTGCCATTCATCCACGACCATCACCTCATGTTGCAGCATGATAATGCACAGCCCCATGTTGCAAGGATCTGTACGCAATTCCTGGAAGCTGAAAACATCAGGTCAGCATACTCACCAGACATGTCACCCATTGAGCATGTTTAGGATGCTCTGGATCGGCGTATACGACAGCGTGTTGCAGTTCCTGCCAATATACAGCAACTTCGCACAGCCATTGAAGAGGATTGGACCAACATTCCACAGGCCACAATCAACAACCTGATCAACTCTATGCAAAGGAGATGTGTTGCACTGCGTGAGGCAAATGGTGGTAACTCCAGATACTGACTGGACAAGCTAAGGCACACCTGTGCAATAATCATGCTGTCTAATCAACATCTTGATATGCCACACCTGTGAGGTGGATGGATTATCTTGGCAAAGGAGAAGTGCTCACTAACACAGATTTAGACAGATTTGTGAACAATATTTGAGAGAAATAGGCCTTTTGTGTGCATAGAAAAAGTCTTAGTCTTTGAGTTCTGCTCATGAAAAATGGGGGCAAAAACAAAAGTGTTGTGCTTATAATTTTGGTCAGTGTACTTTGACCTTGTCATAAAAAGATAGATAGATAGATAGATAGATAGATAGATAGATAGATAGATAGATAGATTGGAGTGGACTATATGTGCTGTAACATCAGTAAAGTATGTGGAATAGTTGCCAGTTTTAGCAAAAAAACTGACTGTGCAATTCTAAACAGTATTTCTCGAAACATTTTCTTACATTTTCTGTCATCAGAAATAACAGACCCTGATTCTAGACTGGAGGCAGTTCATGATGGTCTCCTCCAACTTCCTCCAGCCCACTATGAGACCCTACGGTACCTGATGACACACCTGAAAAGGTAAAACGTCAAATGTATTGAATTTCCACACACATTAACTGCTCCCTTAGGTGCCGGTCCCATAGTTCACTATATGGCTCTATACCTCATTAAGCTGGTGGGTGTTCAGGTTTTTGTTCCATTTAAGCATTTTCCCTGTGGCTTTAAAAAGTAATTTTACTTCCTGTCACTCTGCAATATAAAACTTGACTGATTAGAAGGAAACAGGAAACACAATACAGCACTTCAGCTCAATGCACTTCAGGAACTGAAAAACCTACAAAGTAATCCTCAAGGATTTGTGCTTTCCCTCTAACTTGCCAAGCCAGCTTTGCCACATTTACATATCCATGGAAAGTATATCAGTTACCTACCTGTATGTTTATTATCAAAATCGTTTTGTCTGAAGTGTTTTTTCCACATCTTTTCTCTATTTATCAGGGTCACCATGTACGAGAAGGACAATTATATGAACTCAGAGAACCTAGGAATTGTTTTTGGCCCGACGCTCATGCGGCCCCCGGACCAAAACACACTAACTACTCTCAACGACATGAGATACCAGAAACTGATTGTTCAGCTCCTGATAGAGCATGAGGACATCTTGTTTTAAACAGCTGAAATGAAGACATCTTTTAAAGACTTTAAAGAGCGTGTACATTTTAAAAAGCAGCCTGCCACATATTTCAAAGATATTGTTTGCATACAAAATTTGGACTTAATTGCACATTTCAATCAATGTGTTTCAACCCCCCAAACAAATACTGTTAAGCATAGAATAAATTAACATTCGTGCTGAATACAGAATTTATTATTATTGATGGGCATTTTGTTTAAAGGAACAGTTCACCCAAAATTAAATTTGCTGAATATTTAGATAAACAGTTGAGGTCAAAAGTTTACATACACCTTGCAGAATCTGCAAAATGTTAATTATTTTACCAAAAAATAAAAAGGATCATACAAAATGCATGTTATTATTTTATTTAGTACTGATCTAAATAAGATATTTTACATAAAAGACATTTACATGTAGTCAACAAGAGAAAATAATAGTTTACATACACTTGATTCTTAATACTGTGATCCACAGCTGTTTTTTTTTTTGTTTGTTTGTTTGTTTAGTGATAGTTGTTCATGAGTCCCTTGTTTGTCCTGAACAGTTAAACTGCCCGCTGTTCTTCAGAAAAATCCTTCAGGTCCCACAAATTCTTTGGTTTTTCAGCGTTTTTTTTTTTTGTATTTGAACCCTTTCCATTAATGACTATGGTTTTGAGAACCATCTTTTTACACTGAGGACAACTAAGGGACCCATATGCAACTATTACAGAAGGTTCAAACACTCACTGATGCTCCAGAAGAAAAAAACATGCATTAAGAGCAAGGGGTGTAAACTTTTGAACAGAATGAAGATATGTACGTTTTTCTTATTTTGCCTAAATATCATATTTTTTTAATTTAGTACTGCCCTTCAGAAGCAACCGAAGATACTTGCATGTTTCCCAGAAGACAAAATCAGTTAAATTTACCCTGATCTTCAAATTCCAAAAGTTTTCACCCCCGGCTCTTAATGCATCATGTTTCAGTACTAAATAAAAAAAATAATAATATGCATTTTCTATAATCTCTCTTATTTAGGTAAAGTATTTAACATTTTTGCAGATTCTGCAAGGTGTATGTACATTTTTGACCTCAACTGTAGTTGAGTTTGTTTCGCCATCAGAACAGAATTGCAGAAATTTAGTATTACATCACTTGCTTATCAATGGATCCTCTGCAGTGAATGGGTGCCATCAAAATGAGAGTCCAAAAAGCTGATTAAAACATCACAAGTAATCCACACAACTCTTAATAAGATGTTAATTGATGTTAATTGATTGTTTGGACTCTCATTCTGACGGCACCCATTCACTGCAAAGGATCCATTGGTGAGCAAGTGATGCAATACTAAATTTCTCCAAATTTATTCCGATGAGGATACTCATCTGCATTTTGGCATGCGGGTGATTAAATGTTATGCAAATACATTTTTTGGGATGGATTTCTTTAAATCAAATCACAGTAACTTTTTTCTTTAATGCCAAACAGGTATGATGCATTGACCTTGATGCTCTACATGGTATACTGTATCAGTTTCTTGCGAAACTGGTATAATGTCAAGTATGGTTTAAAAAATATATATTTTTGGGTCATGAGGTTGGTAAATGTATGTGTGCTATAATTGCAAAACAATTAAGATCACGTGTAAAGCACTTTTTAATTTTACATGGAGTGTAAATAATTATTCTTTTTGTTCACCCAGTGTTAATAATGCTGTGTTTAACCCATGCCTCCTTCAAATTATTTTTGTTCACCCTGACAACAATGGGTGATCTACGTCAGCACCCTGTGAATGGACAAAATTATTCTGTGAGCTTTTATTTAGTGCCTGTTCCTTCCTCCTTGGACTTGCTCCCATTTCAAGAATGTCGCTTAACAAAATTACATGTATTGTGCTCATCTTAGACTCCTGAGGTGAGATGAGTGATTCAACTCAAAAAAAAAAAAAAAAACTGTCTGTACGCGGTACCGTCACCTTTGTTTGAGTTCCTTCAAATTGTTTATTTGATAAAAGACCTTTCTACATTTTATTTTGAAGATATTTCTGTGAAGAATGATTGTAATTATGATTGTAATTTATCAAATGCTGATTTATTAAATTATGTAAATCTGGTTACTTTTAAATCTTGATTCTCGACTTAATGACAGTCAAAATTAGCTTCTGAAAGTAGTTTGTGTATTATTACTTGAAGCTGCAACACCTCACATTTGCAGTATGTGAAATATGTTTCTGTAATTAGTGCTTGGTCAGCTCTTTAGGCGTTGGTTTTTTCCAAGCTCGGTTTTCTTGTTCCTAATTCAGGGGTGTGACCAACAGCATTGTTTTAGTATCAGACAGCTGAGTCGGTATATGCCCCAAAGTGACTTTTTCACCAAATCACAGGTGAAGTGAGAACCTGAAACCAGGTTCCTGAGGGCAGCCGCAGCAGCTCAGCAGACCAATGAGAGAGAGGAAGGCGGGGCTATGAGCAGCAGGTGAACTATAAATAGACAAATTCATCACTCATTACAGTTTAGACAGAGGGACGCAGCATTAAATGATGTTGTGGGTAAAGATATAGACAGAAAAGCGATAAGGTTGTTCTGCTGGATGTTTTTTTAGTCAGTCTCTGACTGACATTAACACCCCTGACTCTGAGGTGAGTGTTTCTAAAGAACAATATAGATTTGTTAAAATAAACAAATAAATAAAATACAGTTTAGATAGATAGATAGATAGACAGATAGTTTTGCTTTAAAATGTCAACATTTAAAGTATGATTAACTAAACTGACTTGTGATGATAGATAGATAGATAGATAGATAGATAGATAGACCGTAATTAAAATATATAGCCTATGTATAAAAGATAGATAGATAGACTGTAATTAAAATATATAGCCTATGCATAGATAGATAGATAGACTGTAATTAAAATATATAGCCTATGCATAGATAGATAGATAGATAAATAGATAGATAGATAGACCGTAATTAAAATATATAGCCTATGTATAAAAGATAGATAGATAGACTGTAATTAAAATATATAGCCTATGTATAAAAGATAGATAGATGGATAGACCGTAATTAAAATATATAGCCTATGCATAGATAGATAGATAGATAGATAAATAGATAGACCGTAATTAAAATATATAGCCTATGTATAAAAGATAGATAGATAGACTGTAATTAAAATATATAGCCTATGTATAAAAGATAGATAGATAGATAGACCGTAATTAAAATATATAGCCTATGCATAGATAGATAGATAGACTGTAATTAAAATATATAGCCTATGTATAAAAGATAGATAGATAGATAGACCGTAATTAAAATATATAGCCTATGCATAGATAGATAGATAAATAGATAGATAGATAGACCGTAATTAAAATATATAGCCTATGTATAAAAGAAAGATAGATAGATAGATAGATAGATAGACTGTAACTAAAATATATAGCCTATGCATAGATAGATAGATAGATAGATAGACTATAATTAAAATATATAGCCTATGCATAAAAAACACAAAAAAGTGCACATAAAATTTGTAAACGTTTTATAAACGTTAATAATATGCATTTCAGTGAGAATCGAAGAATTAGACAGCATGGCAGACAGATACTCCTGGTGGAAAAACCTAACTGGAAAAAACAAGAACCATTTTAAGGAAAGCCAGCAGGACTTTGGAAATGCGGACAAGAAGTCAGTGATACAAACCGGCAGCGACAATAACAACGGCAATCTGATCAGCAACGAGACTTACGACGACTCTGAGCTGGGGCCTTCCTTCAATGAGCACACTTGCCGGAGAAATTGGACAGTTTCACGGTCTGGCCGTTTTAAGGAGAAACGAAGAGTGCGGGTCACCATGCCCGAGAACAACTTCTATGACAAAAACGTTGCTGCAGCAAAGTAACTAGCCTGTTATTTACGCTGTTTTTGTAATAAATGAAGCTGTTTACACTGCAAGCGGGCGACGCGTCTTCTGGAATTGTGGATGGAATCTTAAGAAGTCCATCTGTCAAGCAACTTGTTGGTAGAACGTTCTAATTTTGTCGCGTTGAGTCGTTCGCTTGCAGTGTAGCGAGGATGTTAATGAAGAAAACCATCCTTCGGTGGAGCCATTGACTTAAGTTTCAGTAACTGACAATGACACCTGTTACATTCTGCAGTAACTTGGAATTTGTCTCGGCTGAAGGATCTTAGAGACGCTGAGTTATTTGCCTGCAAAAAGAAAGACATTTGTTCTAATTATTGTTTGGCTGTTTGCTTTATTTTTTCCAGAAAAGTCTCTTATTTATTGTTGTAAAAAGGGGGTTTTAAAGGAAACGTTTTAGATGAAGGATATGATGTACATTTATACCCTTTTGATTCACATTACTGAATAATGCACAATTGAGAAGTTATTAGTTTATCCAACGTGATGTGATAGATCCACTGGAGCAAACTCAAATGGAACTCGGCACATTTTACAACAGATTATGTAACTGTGTAATGCCATTGTAAAAGAATGGAATGCTGTTAAGCATGACTCTGAGTAAATGCTGTTGTATGCAAATTATTATACACACCACAGGCTAGTCATCTGCATTATGTAGGTGTGTGAAGATGACTATGCCATCTATCAGTGAAAGGCCAATTGACTGCATTTTCACTGAGCGTCTCATCGTTTTCAATTGTTTTGTTATTATTAAACACTACATTTTTTAAGAGTACTGTATGTGAGACATTTGAGATTCAGAGGACCAGAGCTCCCTCTAGTGATGGTGTATAAAACTACAGTCAACAGGGATGAGCAGCACAGAACTGATTTACTTTATTCACTTTAAGTAAACATTTACAGGCTACTCTAGACAAATTGACCTAAACATTATTGCATAATTCATCTGAAAAAGTGACACGCATACTATAAAGTCAGCACTGAAATGTTCTGAAAGGTTCAATATTTCAGTCAACAGGCACTTTGGATACAAACATTCTCTTTGAGCAGAATTCAACACTTTGGCCTACAATCTTCAAATACTATAAACGGCTCAAAAATTCCACCACCTGAGTGTATTTTAAAAATCTAAAAAATAAAAAATAACTTACAGACATGACCTGTAGATAACAGGAAACCTGTGTAGATCTACTGTAACATGACATGAAATGATCTTGACAAGCTGTAAAAAATACTGGAATCTCTTTGAAGGTAAACATTGATGCTGTTAAGCAGGAGTGTGAAGTGTTTACAGTTCATCATGTTTGTAGGTGAATTCCCGAGCTGATATAAATCCGTCATTGTCTTCATCTTCTTTTTGGAAGATGTCCTCAACCATTACTTCATGATGGGTGTCGTTGGCAGCATATCCATGTCTTTCAAACTCTTTACGCAGGTATTCTTTGACCTAAAACACAAAGGTGTTTAGAATAGCCTAAATAACTCCCTGAAATAATTTACACTGAAAAATAAAGGCTCCAAAGAGGTGTTTTTGCAGTGATGCCATAGAAGAACCATTTTTGGAATCTTTTCTGCATTTGAAAGGTTCCACTGATGTTCAAGGTTCTTCACGGAACCATTGTTGCCAATAAAGAATCTTTATTTTTAAGAGTGTACTGGCAATGTTGATGGTTTTACAAAGAACCTTTAACATTCACATAACCTTTCTATTGCTCGAAAAGGTCTTTATAGTGGGAAAAAAGTCCTTCGGGTTATTAAAATATTCTTTACACTACAAAGAAATGTTCCATGAAAGGTTCTTTGAGGAACCTAAAATGGTTGTTCTGCTTCACTGCTACAAAACACACTTTTGGAACCTTTATTTTTAAGTGCGTGTTATAAATCTCATGCTTGATGGACAGCTGCTTTCTGTGCATCAGCAGTTGTTTCAACAAACCTCTGCTTTGGAAAGTTTCCAGTCATCGTTGAGGTCCATTTCCTGAAAGGACTCATGTGATCTAGGCCCATTTCGGATCTCCATGATCTCGATGTCAAAGATCAGAGTGCTCTCTGGAGGGATTTTACCTGAGAACAGAGCATAGCCCATTGTCAGTATAGCTAATGTGAATTCAATATCATAAGGTGGAGAAAACTAAAGTTCTTCAAATGTTTTATGCATATGCATCTTGCTGGCACACCTTTGCCCTCTTTGCCATACGCAAGAGCTGGAGGGACGGTCAGTTTCCTCTTCTCCCCTGCACACATGCCTTGAAGACCCTTGTCCCAACCCTTGATCACCTCACGGATCCCCAACGTGAACCAAACAGGGTTTTTGTCTCCATGATGGCGGCTGCCAATTACAAGACATGCACATTAGTATTAAAGGCTAGAGACATGCAAACTGTTGAATAACAAAGGTGGTTTCTATTATGGTGGTTTCTATCTAGTCTCTATCTAAGCTGGTTTTTGGATCATGGCAGCTGACCAGCTAATGATCTGGACCAGACAGCAACAAGCTAGTACCATTGTATATTCAGCAACAACAAACACATGTTGACAGTTAACCAATGCATTCTTAGTGAAAAAGGCAGGGATTGGTTAATCAGTTCTGTTCTTGCAGTGTGTAGGCTATTTAGTGTGTGAACATGCATTGTCACCTGGAATGAAACATTGTGCCATTGCTCTCCAGAAAGCCTTCGTAGTGAACCAGAAGAATATCTCCGTATTTGGATTTACGATGGCAAAGGAAAGGTTTGTATAAAACTTCTATTTTGACCTCAGGTTCCGGAAGTTTTGCCCCATGCACGTAAAAGAATAATGCAGAAAAGATGCACGTCCACAACTCTGGAATCATCTTAATATAAAAAAAAAAACAGTTTAATACTCTCTAACTGTTCAGCTGATGTTTCATGCACAAGGCTCTGATAAAACTTCCTAAACTACAAGTTGTGCAGCTGCGACTACGTGGCAAGCGAAATTTCTACGGGGGTCTTTCCCAAACCAGGGAAGTCCGATTCGTGAACGAGTCGTTCTTTTGAGTCGACTCTTTTCAGTGAATCGGTTGAAAGTGTTCACAAACTGGTCTGAACAATTCTTGGTCTAAGCAGTTCACTGTGGAAACAAGATTGTTCAGTGTTCACAGTAGTAGACAGCAGAAATGTTACAAATAAAACGTACTGGACATGTTTGTGACTGATTGTATAACCTACTGAAATCGGCTACATAAATTTTATTATAAACTCGCGAAATTATTAGTCAAAAGATCATGAATTTTATTAGGCTATTTTTCTGTAAATACAAGTGACATAAGGTTCTTACATTACATTACATGTTTTTTTTTTTTTTGTTGTTTGTTTTTTTTTTAAGAGATCATGAATTGTAGTATTGTTTATAAACATACAAATTATATATTTCCAACAAGTAAATATTTTTTCATTTTTTTTTTAAGTTTCTTGCTCAACAAGCCTACATTTATTTGCTCCAAAGTATAGCAAAAACAGTAACATTTTGAAATATTTTTGCTATTTAAAAATAACTGTTTTCTATTTGAATGATTTAAAATGTCAATTTTTTTAGCATCATTACTCCAGTCACATGATCCTTCAGAAATCATTCTAATATTCTGATTTGCTGCTCAAAAACATTTCTTATTATTATGTTGAAAACATAATTATTATACAAAAGTACAATTTTTTTCAGTTTTTTTTTTTTGATGAGTAGAAAGTTCAGAAGAACAGTATTTATCTGAAATAGAAATCTTCTGTAACATTATAAATATCTTTATCATCACTTTTGAGCAATTTAAAGCATCCTTGCTAAATAAAAGTAATAATTTTACAATACTGACTTTTAAATGGTATAGTGTATAATGTTACAAAAGCTTTTTGTTTCAGTTTTTTATTTCAGATAAATGTTGATCTTTGAATCTTTCTATTCATAGAAGAATCCAATTTTTTTTTAACTAAACTTTTATATATTTTATATTTTTATATTGATAATAACAGCAACAACAACAATAAATATTTCTTGAACAGCAAATCAGCATAATGGAATGTTTTCTGAAGAATCATGTGACACTGGAGACTAAAATAATGATGCTGAAAATTTAGCACAGGAGTAAATTGCATATTAAAATATATATTTACATAGAAAGCAGTTATTTTAAATAGTAAAAATATTTCACAGTGTTACTGCTTTTGCTGTATTTTGGATCAAATAATGCAGGCTTGGTCAGCAAAAGAGACTTAAAAAAACATTAAAAAAATCTTTTGACTGGTAGTATATATTCTAAATTACTTTTTTCATGAGGTGAAATATGATATTAGCAAATTACTTTAATTCATCACAAAACGTAATAAGAAACGACCGCTTAATTTAGAGAATGTAACATGCCACGTTGGGATATCATAACGCAATTAAGTAAAAGACTCGCTAAGTATGTTCACTTAAAATGAACTGTTCGAAAGAACCGACTCGCGAACCTCAAATCACACTCCCAGATTCCCAATGTAAACGTTACCACCCTAAAATACAACATTGAAATATTATTGGTCAGATTTTTTAAGGCCAGCCTTCACGTTAAATATCTAATTTTCATTGGACATTACACACATAGTCTCAGCACAACCACGCCCATGTACTCAGAGCGTATCCAATGAGAGGTTCGCTAAACGAAAATCCCACAGACGTCATGTACGTGGGCCGATCTTCTGTGATCACATGGATTGGTATTCTCGAAGCCTTTACGCCAGTCGTTTGCGTAATCTCAATTCCCAGCAGTCACTTTGCGTCTTTCGCATGTAGTTGTCGTAGTTAAGAATTATCTCGAGTTTCTCAAAGAGGCTGTGTGTAGGGCTCAGTCTTGCCACGACTAAGTAATGAATTGTCAAGAGAAGGTCTACCATGGAGGGAGTTCTCTATAAATGGACCAACTATATTAGCGGTATGTATACAGCGGTAGTTAAAATTTACGTGACGTAAATTAGAGAAGTCTGTAAATCAGTTAGCCTGTTTGCTAGCTCAAGTAGTGTATAAATGAAGTTAAGCCATCATCCTCTTTAGCTCTGTGTGTGCTGGTATTTTTTTCCAAAGCTGAGACCAACTCATCCACATACATGTTATGTGATAAAACCATTTTTCAGTTTGTTATTGTCTTATATTCTGATTCTGTTTTATTCACTTCTAACTATGGCTATTTAAAAGCCTCCTCCTGACTGGAAGAACAAGTCAAACCGTATCATGTTCATGTAACTCAAACGTCATCAAATACATTGTTACATGTGTCAGTTACAGTAAAAAATGTCATATTGCTTTATTGTTTCTCTTGTAAGGTTGGCAGCCTCGTTGGTTTGTTCTTGAGGGAGGCACTCTTTCTTACTATGACTCGCAAGAAGATGCATGGAAAGGATGCAAGGGCAGCATCAAAATATCTGTGTGTGAAATACAGGGTAAGGAAAAGTTTATCCTCAACCTGAGCAGGAAACCTAATAACTATTACATCACAGGCAGCTATTCATTTTATGCTTCAGGATATCATAACACATGCTTACGCAAGTGGATGTGTCTTCATCTTTGGGAACTTTTATGTCCCGGGGCTGATTTTTATTTGAAAGGAGCAGACTTGTGTGTTCACTGTTAAATACATGATTAGATTAATAAAATAAACAAATGCGAATGTGAAAAGACTTTATTTTTTAACAGGGCCAAAAGTGTCACCCAAATAGTGTATTACAACTATAGTAGCTGATCTCATGTTTCGCTTATCTATTTTCTTTGTCCTCCCTCTATCCATTGTAGTTCACCCGTCGGATTTCACAAGGGTTGATCTGATCATTCCAGGAGAACAATACTTTTATCTCAGGGCGATTAATGCAGCAGAGAGACAGAAATGGCTTGTGGCATTAGGGACTGCAAAAGCCTGTCTCACAGACAACCGGACCAAGAGAGAGAAGGGTGAGGTTGCATTTCTGTCGTAATTCAAAAGATATTCAATCAGTTGACTTGTCTTAATGTGATAGTGAAATATAATAATCGAGGGGTGAGAACCAGAAAGGCGTAAGTGACATTTCACCAACTTTACTTGAGGGCCAAAAAAAAAATATAGTAACATATTTTGATCTGATTTTGTGTTTGTGTTCAGTCGTTTAGAATAAAAATTTGTACACTCATGGACAACACTATTTTGACAGTAGAAAGAGCTCATCAAGAGCTTTCATTTGATATACATATCTCCATTTCACCCAAAATGTCACTTACGCCCTTCTGGTTCTCACCCCTTGTAAATGTAATATACACTACTGTTTAGGACGATAGTTTGGGGTCAAGTACTAATGTTTTTGTAAGAAATCTGTTATGGTCACTGAGGGTGTATTTATTTAATCAAAAATGCAGTAAAAACTACACACCTGAATTTTCAGCAGGCATTACTTCAGTCTTTAGTGTCACATGATCCTTCAGAAATCATTATAATCATTTTTTATTATTATTACCAATATTTAAAATGTTTTTTAGGATTCTTTGATAAATAGAAGGATCCAAATATCAGTGTTTAACTGAAAAAACAAAGCTTTTGTAACAATTTTTGTAGCACTATACAATTAAAAAAATTTTTTAATGGAAGTTAATATTTTTATTTAGCAAGGATGCTTTAAATGAATTAAAAGTGATAATAAACATATGTTAGAAAATATTTCTATTTCTATGCTGTTCTTCTGAACTATCTATTCATCAAAGAAACCTAAAAAATTGTACTTCGTTTTCAACATGATAATAATAAATGTTTTTTGAGCAGCAAATCAGAATATTAGATTTCTGAAGGATCATGTGACTGGAGTAATGATGCTGAAAATTCAGCTATGAAATCACAGAAATAAATTACATTTTAATATATACAAATATATTCAAATAGAAAACATTTATTTTAAAAAGTAAAAATATTTACTGTTTTTGCTGTGCTTTGGATCAAATAAATGCAGACTTGGTGAGCAGAAGAGTTTTCTTTAAAAAAAAAAAATCATTAAAAATCTTACTATTCAAAAACTTTTGACTGGTAGTGTATATATATATATATATATATATATATATGTATGTATGTATGTATGTCAATTGCAGTAAACTGTGTTACTAATGTTAAACTGATTTCGTCATGATTCCAGTCATGATGTTCATTTTACAGTTTTTCAAAGAGCTGTCAATCCAAGTCTATGAAGAAAATGAATGTTAACAATAGTCTCTTTTATCTTCTCAGAGCTCCAGGAAAACACAGAGGCTCTGAAAACAAAAATGTCTGAGCTAAGGCTTTACTGTGACCTTCTCCTTCAGCAAGTGAACAAAATTCAAGAAAGTTCTGTAGCAGAGACAACAGCTGATTTGGGGGAGGTAAGGGAGTGTGTGTCTTGAGTCAACCTACGCTATGCTTACTGCAGCTTTCAAGGACATAGTTGACATTCATGCAATAAAACAATATACAAGCTGGACAAACATCAATATGGATTGTTAAATATGTGCACTAATGAATTGTAATATCATTCTAATTTGTTGGGGGGGGGGGAAGGGGTCTGACCCTAAACTGGTCAGACTGGTCAGACTGGTCAAGCAACTCTAAATTCTAAATTTAGTTTTGGTATGTGTGGGTTAAAGGCAGGGGATGAGACTGGAAATCTAGTGAAGTCCACATGCACCACCTTCTTGAAGACTCTGGAGGAGTGTATGCAGATTGCTAGCCGGACCTTCAATCCAGATCTTCTGAGTCGGACCCCTCCAGGCTCTCCTCCTGTGGCTACCATCAAACCTCAGAAGGTAGATTAAATATAATCACTGAATGTTAAATGCAAAAGATTGTGCTGTTGTAGATTTAGTATTGTATAATTTAGTATAATTTAGTATTGTAGAACCTAAAATAGAATGTTTCTTTTTTTTCCATAGATCAAACCTGTTGATCCAAGAAATCAGCACCCAGGAGAAAAGTGAGTTGAGATCATATTAATGTACTCTTGTGAGTCAGATATGCTTTTGTTTTTTTCTAATCTTTTTAAAATATGTGTTATGCAGACAAAAGGACTTAACAAACATCTCAGGAACATCAGCACATGACAGTGGACCAGAAAACGAACCACCTCCATCTCCTCAAGAAGACATGCCTACATCTAATACAGGTATGCCAGACATTAAGTCAGTCAGTTTCAGAACTGATTACACATGCAATATTTGCCAGAGCTCAACTATCATTTCCTGTCTTGTTCTGTTAGGAAGTGGTTTAATGGAAGACCAAAAGGAGCCCATGGAGCCTCCTATTGGCTCTTCATCAAGCACAGAGGACCCTGAAGAATCTGTAGGAGAGGAAAAGGACAAACCGACAGAAGAAGCAGACCTTGCCCAAAAAAAACAAGAGGAAGTCTCACCGAGCCCTACACAGAACAAAGAAGAGGTCACTGAAGAAATCCAGGCTGACCTGGAAGTGAATGAGCCTCAATCTGAGAATAAACAGGAAGAGGAAGATAAGGTGGACACATTCTTCAGTACCATGAGCCACAGGTATGAGGCGCCTCTGTTGCTGTGATCCTCTGAGGGAACATGATGAATGTACTGCACACATTTACACTATTCAGAATCTTGTTTTTGATTTGAAAATTAGCTATATAAGCTAACACTACTTTTAGGATTTGTTTACAGAAATTTGCTATATGTAAGGTCAGCATTTCAGTAAAAATCTCAATTGAGGCACTATATGGTTATAAGTAACCAGGTGCAGCGCGATAAAGTGACTTGCGATCAAGGCGGTCTGTTCCACGTTAAAGGAATATTCTGAACTTCATAAAAAACCCAAAAAACGCATTGACAGAAATGCACTTTAGTTGAAGTCTATGACACGCGACAAGACTGTTTGTCGTTGACTATCCACCTTATTTTTCCCATAAGAGTGGGTGCAGCCAGTTGTAAATTTTTTGTCTGGCTTCCGGTCTCATCCACTTCCAGCTATTTTTAGCTGCTTTTTTTAAAAAGCAGCTAAATTAAAGCTATTTTAAAAGCTCGTTTTGCTGCTTAATATTGCAAACTGGTTATGAACACACTGGTTTGTAGTGCAAACTGTTTCACCGTTTACTGCACTTCGATATTCTTCTCGTTATTTCCCTATGGTGGATTATGAACTGGACGTCTAACACATTACCAGAAAACAGCTTACTTCCGCATTAAAAAATAAGGTGGATACTTGTCACTTTGAACAGGGTAGCTCCGCCTAAATAAAAGATTGTGCTTTTGTTACTTGTGCAAAATTTTGCGCTCTTTTAGGACAAATATAAGACAGACCATTATACTGTGTACCTGTGTCACCTGGTTGAACTGTGATGTAAAAGGCACTTTCTACAAATAGGGTACACTTTAGTGTCCCATAATTTTTCTTTAGCCGTATACACAGAAATTTTAGACAACCAGACTAGAATTTTTAGAAAAACAATTCTTTAACATTACATGTCTACATATTTGCTTTAAATATATAAAATATCTGGACCCACCTTAAA
Organism: Labeo rohita; assembly: GCF_022985175.1. Lineage (NCBI taxonomy): Eukaryota > Metazoa > Chordata > Actinopteri > Cypriniformes > Cyprinidae > Labeo > Labeo rohita. Next base: position 26,304,737 of record NC_066884.1, on the reverse strand, counting down.
ATAGAGATAGTTTTGAAGTGTTCCACCACAAAGGTCTTGACCTTCTCATAAAAATGCAACAGTGTTGTAGAATTTTGACATATTATTCAATTTCTATTCAATTACTTGTAGTTAAAATCAGTGTAAAAAATCCAAATGAATTGTCCAGTCATGTTATGTTTTGCTGTGCTCCACATTTTGTGGGAAATCATGTTACCAATTGTTAAGTTTTCTTTTTTTAAACTGTGACACCCAAGAAGTAATCTTTTGGGCTACAGGAAGACAAGTAAAAAAAAAAAAAAAAATAATAATAATAATAATAATAATAAATAAAATAATTTTTTAACTGAAATATAGTAAAAAAAAAAAAAAAAAAAAAATGTAAATTGACTTCCTTAGAGGATTAGTTCACTCCTGAATGAAAATTTCCTGATAATTTACTCACCCTCATGTCAAGATGTTCATGTCTTTCTTTCTTTAGTTGAAAAGAAATGAAATGAAATGTTTTTAAGAAATGAAGGTTTTTGAGGAAAACATTCCAAGATTTTTCTCCATATAGTGGACTTCAAAGGGAACCAACGAGTTGTAGGTCCAAATTGCAGTTTCAATACAGCTTCAAAGTGCTCTACATGGTCCCAGCTGAAAAATAAATATGTATATAAAAAAAAAAAAAAAAAACAAAGAAAATGATCGTTTCGCTAGATAAGACCTTTATTCTTTGGCTGTGATCATGTTTAGCCCTTTGAAGCTGCCTTGAAACTGCAATTTGGACCTTCAACCTGTTGATCCCCACTGAAGTCCACTATATGGAGACAAATCCTGAAATGTTTTCCTCAGAAACCTTCATTTCTTTCCGACTGAAAAAAGAAAGACATGAACATTTTGGATGATGTGGGGGTGAGTAAACTATCCGGAAATTTAAATTCTGGAGTGAACTAATCCTTTAAATAGAAGTTAATGGTCAAGCACCTTCCTTGCTGGAAAGACTTTTATTTGTACCTTGTTTGTGGAAAGTTCCTAAACAATAAACTAAATGTCTTGCAGTGACATTTCAAGTAGTGATTTCTTCATGTAAAAACAAGTGGTTCATGATTGAATGTTTATCATGGTGTGTTTTCTTTTGGTCGCTCAAAATGAGTCCCAGCCTTTGATGAGGGTTTGTAGATTTTTTTTTGCTATACATAATTCTTTCATCTCTTTTTATGTAATAATGAGGTCAACACGTAGCTGCTAATCTGTTCAGCAGCCTTTATTGGGCTGAAACTAAATTAAATTGAACCAGTAATATAAAATGTTATCAAAGCAGCGTGTCAGTATTCAAATATGAAACCTTTTCAGTATTATATCGCTGTGTGAATGTCGTGTAATCGCATTTACAAAACCTGTATTTAATGTGTGCTGTTCTTATTTAAGGACTGCATGCTTCAAACTGGTTTTCTTCTGCTTTGGCTATGCCTGCTTTTGTATTGGTGTCTTATTTCATCAAATAAATGTTTTGTTGACATGTATACTAATGTATTGTCCTTGTCTGAATGTCTGTGGTTTCTTTCTTGTAGATTTAGTGATATAATACTGGAGGACGACAGTGGTATTCCCACACAAGCCTTTTTGGATTCTTGCTATGCTATAGTACCAGTTTTAGGTAGGACACTCTATCTTTCACTCTTTCTTCCTTTTCTGCCCTTTCGTTGCTTTGGTTCTTTCCCCGTCAGTCCAGGTTGTCTCATTCTCTGCTTTCATTAGTGTTGCGCTTATTAAAGATTGCAAAATGCTACTGGGGACAGTGGTTTTATCACTCCGTGCATGTGTCGGTTCATAATGTGCTCTTAAATTTGTTTTTTTGTTTTTTTGTTTTTTTCTTAGTCTGCACAGTTAATTCCTCATTCTCCTCAGGCATGGTCATGCATGCTTTGCTATGTCTTTATACTGGGGCAGATCAGTGAGTATCTGACCAAGAACCAGAGCAAAAACAAGAAAATCTGTGTCAGCAATCAATTATATAATAGATTTACTTTACTTTTTGTCACTTTTCTTCATAAGAGCATAAAAAGCTGTCAATCTGATAACACAGGTGATTGGGGTGTCATGCACTTCTTTGAGGGGCACCAGTTAGTCTTATTGGGAGTCTATGGAAGCCTGTTTCTGCCACTGAATAAAAAATAAGAAAAAAGGTAATTGTGGCTTTTATCTCACAGTTATGACTTTTTCACAGAACTGTGAGATATAAACTTACAATTAGTTCTAAAAAAAGTGATATAAACATGCAATTCTGAGAAATTAAGTCAGAATTGTGAGATATGAACTCGCAATACTGAGAACATATCAGACTTTTTTCCTCAGAATTGGACTTTATAACTTGAAATTCCGAGTTTACATCTCATAATACTGAGAAATGAAGTCAGAATAGCATGAAAAAAGTCAGAATTATGAGTTTGTATCTCAGAATTCTGACTTTTTAACTCACAATTGTGAGTTTATATCTCAATTCTGAGAAAAAAAATTGTGAATTGTGAGATTAAAAAGTCACAATTACCTTTTTTTTTTTTTTTTTTTTTTTTTTTTTTTTTGCACATCTGAAATACAGCAGATTTGTGTACAGGTAGATCACTGGACTGCACATGAACTGGCATGAATTGTTTTTTTTTTTTTTTTTCCAACAAGCATTGATCTTCACAAATAATTAAATGAAAAAACTGAATTTGCGAAACACAGCATGTTGTTGCTGCGCAGTTACTGTGACTCTCACCAATATGTTTACACTTCCGTTCAAACATTTGGGGTTGGTATGATTTCATGTCATGTCTGTTACGCTTACCCGGGCTGTGTTTCAATAAATAGTGCAAACTATTTTTAAACCGCATCATGTAAATAGTAAAATTGAGAAATGTAGTTACAATACAAAAATCTTTTTTTTTTTTTTTTTTTTTTTTTTTTTTTTTTTGATAATAATAATGTGTTTTAAAATGTAACTTATTCCTGTGATGACAAAGCTGAATTTTTCAGGAGCCATTACTGTCACATGATCCTTAAGAAATCATTCTAATATGCTGATTTAGTGCTTAAAAACATAACCTATTATCAATATGGACAATGGTTGCGTTGCATAATAATTTGGTGGAAATCTTTTTTTTTTATTTTTTTTTATTTTTTTTTTATAATGTTAAAGGAGAAGTCCACTTCCAGAACAACAATTTACAGATAATTTTCTCACCCCCTTGTCATCGACGATGTTCATGTCTTTCTTTCTTCAGTCGTAAAGAAATTGTTTTTTGAGGAAAACATTTCAGCATTTTTTTTTTTTTTTCATATAATGGACTGATATGGTGCCCCGATTTTGAACTTCCAAAATGCAGTTTAAATGCTGCTTCAAACGATCCCAAATGCAGCTGTAAATGAGCCCAGCCGAGGAAGAAGGGTCTTATCTAGCCAAACAATTGGTTATTTTCATTAAAAAAAATACAATTTTAATTTTTTTTTTTTTATCTCAAATGCTTGTCTTGCCTTGCAGTCCTTGAACTCTGTGTATTCTGGCTCAAGACAGTTAGGGTATGTCGAAAAACTCTGACCGTATTTTCTCCCTCAACTTCAGAAATCATTTCAAAAGGTAAAACAGGACGATTTCGAAGTTGAGGGAGAACATGAGACCCTAACTGTCATGAACAGGAACAAAAACAGTCCAGGCAGGGTAAGACAAGACAAGAATTTGGCATTAAAAAGTATATAAATTGTATTATTTTTATTAAAATAACCGATCGGTTTGCTAGATAAGAACCTTCTTTTTCGGCTGGGATTGTTTACAACCGCATTTGGGATCATTTGAAGCAGCATTTAAACTACATTTTGGAAGTTCAAAATCGGGGCGCATTGTCAGTCCATTATATGGAGAAAAATGCTGAAATGTTTTCCACAAAAAACATAATTTCTTTACGACTGAAGAGAGAATGACATGAACATCTTGCATGACAAGGGGGTGAGTACATTATTTGTAAATTGTTGTTCTGGAAGTGGACTTCTCCTTTAAGTCTTTACTGTCACATTTGGTTAATTAATCAGTCTTTGCTAAATAAATGTATTAATTTCTTTCCAAAAAATAAAAAAATCTACTAACCCCAAACTTTTAAACAATAGTGTATGTTTAGGCAGAAAATTATAGTTTAACCAACAAAGTACTTACAAAGACTTTCTCCCCTCAGACAAGCTTGGACCAACTGTCTTTGCTCCAGTAAAAATAGATTTTGTGGGAAACATTAAGGTAAGTGTAACATCAAAGCAATTACATTTTTTAACACTCACTGTATCCTCTTTTTTTACTTTTTTTTTTAAAAAGTAAGAACTGTAAATAATACACAACGTATTATAAATTGGATTTACAGATGATAGATTCTATAATAACATTTAATATCATCTGTAATAATTACTGTAAAATATGGGTAAATGGGTAAATGTATTACCCATTTAATTCTTTCTTAAAAGTCTTGAAAAAAATAAAACATATTGATCCTGTGAACAGTTGTCCCAAATGCCGTACCGCAACATCTAAAGTCTGGACACGACAAAGCGACCGTTGCAAATCATTTTAACTTGTGTGTCAGTCCGTCAAACACAACGAGGCATCAGTTTACTGTCGGGGATTTGCCATGTCGCACTGTACCGCATCCAGTGTAGACAACAACACTGATTAGAGTGTGTGCATTATTATTAGGCAAGTTGATATTCTGATTTTTTGTTTTCCAAACCACATCGATCTTAATAACTACTAATAATTTTGTATTTGATCATTTACAAGCGATATATAATTGTCCATGAACGCTAGAAGTAAAAAAAACTACGTATATTTAGGTGTGCATAATTATTAAGCAGCTTTTCTATTATAGATAAAATTAGCCAAAAAAGAGATTCACCTTCAAAAATTATTAAATGAGAAGAATACCATACTAGAATGTGCAAAGTTAAGACATGACCATTGGACAGGAAATGCTCACTGGGTCAGAAAACATGTGGAGAAGAAAAGACACTTGTTAACTGCAAAAGAATTATGAATTAATGTGATGAATTCAGGAACCCTGTAGTCTTCAGCGACACCATTTTCCAGAACTGCAACCAACTCTGGAGTCTCCAGAAGTTTAAGCTGTCAGGTTCTCAGAGACTTTGCTTGGGTAAGAAATCCTAAAAAATGACCCTCACTTAATAAGAATAACATGATGACGTTTTGTGAAATACATGAAGACTGATCTTTATAGACAGATAAGTCTATAATATAGATAAGAATGACTCTTGAAGGACCAGCACCACATCTTCTTGTACCACTGTGTAAAGAATTTATCTTCTAGAATCTGGCAATAAGTTTTAGGAGTTCATTTTTAGACTCCTATCCTGAAAAGTCTGTCTTGCAGAGATGGAACATTTCAGCATGTTATTCTTATTAAGTGAGGTTCATTTTTTTAAGATTTATTTTTACCCAAGCAAAGTCTCTGAGAATCTGACACATTGTATTTCTGGAGACTCCAGGTAGGTTGCAGTTCTGGAAAATGGTGGCGTGGAGACTAAATCCTGATGGTTTCGTACCTAATTCTTCACCTTAATTCTTAATTCTTTTGCAGTTGTCTTTTATTTACCACCTTTTTATTCTGACCCTGTTGACCCAAGGAGCATTTTGCTGTCCAGTGGTCATAATTAATAATTTAATAATTTAATTTAGGGCATAAAATAATTTTTGATTTTTCAGTCTGAGTTGAATCTCTTTTTAAAGCTCATTTTATCTGTAAAAGAAAAGTTGCTTAATTATGCACACCTGCATATAAGGAGTTTTTCACTTCAGCCTTCAAGGACAATTATGTATCAATTATAAATGATTAAATACAAAATTATTAATTATTTTGTTATTAAGATTGATGTGGTTTACAATAAGTAAAATGTGCTTGGAAAAAAATTCGACCAGAATATGAAGTTGCCTAATAATTATGCTCACACTGTATAATTGATTCGACTGTCTTTTATTGCGTTGTGTCACTGGTATCCAGTGTAGACAAATTATACATTCCACAAATGTGTATTTGTGTCTTTAGCATATTAGTGTAATTAATTTTAAATTGTACCAGTATAATCAAACCAAACTGAATCAGAATGCATCATGTTTTAGAAATAACATTTTATTTTTGTCACAGCAAATATTTCTCTTAAGTGTTTGACCATTTGGTGTAATGCTCTTGATGACTTTCAGACTGGTTTGTAGTGAGCTACCTTGCATATTATGGTATATGAATTATGGTTTTAGGAGTTAGAAGTTTTTACCAAGAGTTGGTCAACTGTAGTGTTTAACAGGGTCAACATTTGTTGTCTTTGTATTTATTTGGGATGTCACCATAACCACTAGAGGGCACAATAGCTTGGTCTGTGAGTTGATCCTCCCTATTTGCTCCATTAGAAAATCCAGCAGAAGGTAGTGTCCGATCCAGAGAGTTTCCCCACCCTGCAGAGCATTGTTCTGCATGAGGTGGAGACGGAGGTGGCACAGGTGCGCAACTCAGCCACAGAAGCGCTGCTGTGGCTTAAACGTGGACTAAAGTTCCTCAAAGAATTCCTTTCTGAAATCAATAAAGGGATGAAGGATGTCCAAGGAGCTCTTAGTAAGTCACACGATCAAATAGTTCAAACAACAAAAAAGAAAATAACACCTGGTTCAAACAACTGTCCTTCACCTAGGATGTTGTTATCAGTGTTTTGTAATGTCTCCTGCTGAAAGTTTTTTTCTTCTTTCAGATAATGCATATGGAAAGACACTACGACAGTATCACGGATGGGTTGTTCGAGGTGTCTTTGCAGTAAGTGTTGTGATAAGAATGCTGTTTTTCTAATTTAAAGAAACATTTGTCTGATGTCCTAGTGTCGCTTCATGTTAATTAATTACTCACCCTCATGTTGTTCCAAACCTGTAATTTAAGATATTTTTAATGAAATCTGAGAGCTTTCTGACCCTGCAAAGACAGCAACATAATTACCATGTTCAAGGCCCAGAAAGGTAGTACATTGATAAAAATAGTCCATGAGACATCAGTGGTTCAAGCGTAATTTTATGAAGCTACAAGAGAAAGAAATCAAAAATAGGGTGATTAATGACAGCATTTTCATTTTTGGGTGAACTATCCCTTTAAAAATTATGACGGCATTTTAGTGCGGAATTTACACAAAGAAAACAGTGGCTTGCCCCACCACATTAAAGAGCTTGAAAAACACATTATTGTTAGACACATAGTTTTCGCTATAAAAATGATTTTGAAAGCTGAGACTCTGTTTTATATTAAAAGTACCAAAAGCACAAAGCTTATTGCTATTGGGGGGCTGGCGAACTATAAATAACAAACGTAATCAAAGATGTGAAATATTATTTCCAAGCATACTGTCCCCACGAGTATAACACATGGCATAATTTCTGCTAATAATCCCGCATATTTTATTAGTGTTAAAAAGGGTTAAATAAGAAAGCTACGGCACCACCCAAAGACATGTTGATTGGGTGTGTGAGCTGATGTTAGGATAAGAAGTTGTTCCTGTTCAGTCTGTTAATAAATATCATATTCTTGTAGTATCTCGTAGTATTTCCGCAAGTCCATTAAATTGACTTTTTTTTTTTTTTTTGCCACTTGGGCACAACAGTATTCAAAAAAATTCCAGTGACCTGGCAACTTCTCCCGGTGCTCTCAATCCGGGCCATTTGCATGTGCAGTATGGGCTATGCTCTTAAAATATTGTAACTTTAATTTCTACTATTTAAATTCTTGAAACATTTCGACTTTATTCTTGAAACATTTCGCCCTGATTCTTGAAACATTGCGACTTCATTCTCGAAACATTGCGACTTTATTCACGTAACATTGACTTTATTCTCAAAACGTGATTTAATCCTCGAAACATTGCGACTTTATTCACATAACATTGCGACCTTATTCTCATAGTATTTCGACTTTATTCTCAAAACATTGCAACTTTATTCATATAGTTTTTCGACTTTATTCATGTAACATTGCGACTTTATTCTCGTAGTATTCCGACATTATTCTCGTAACATTTTGACTTTATTCTCGTAGTGTTTTCACGTTATTCTCGAAACATTGCAGCTGTGTTCACATAGTTTTTTGGACTTTATTCACGTAACATTGCGACTTTATTCTCGAAACATTTCGACTTTATTCTGTAAACATTGTGACTTTATTCTTGAAACATTGCAACTCTATTCTTGAAACTTTGCAACTGTATTCACAGTTTTTTGGACTTTATTCACGTAACATTGCAACTTTATTCTCGTAGTATTTCGAGTTTATTCTCGAAACATTGTGACTTTATTCTCAAAACATTGCAACTTTATTCTCGTAGTATTTCGACTTTATTCTCGAAACATTTTGACTTTATTCTCGTAGTATTGCAACTTTATTCTCAAAACATTGCGACTTTATTCTCGTAGTATTTCCACATTATTCTCGAAACATTGCAGCTGTATTCACATAGTTTTTTGGACTTTATTCACGTAACATTGCGACTTTATTCTCGAAACATTTCGACTTTATTCTCTAAACATTGTGACTTTATTCTTGAAACATTGCAACTTTATTCTTGTAGTATTTCGAGTTTATTCTCTAAACATTGTGACTTTATTCTTGAAACATTGCAACTCTATTCTTGAAACTTTGCAACTGTATTCGCAGTTTTTTGGACTTTATTCACGTAACATTGCAACTTTATTCTCGTAGTATTTCGAGTTTATTCTCGAAACATTGTGACTTTATTCTCAAAACATTGCAACTTTATTCTTGTAGTATTTCGAGTTTATTCACGAAACATTGCGACTTTATTCTCGTAGTATTCCGACTTTATTCTCGAAACATTTTGACTTTATTCTCGTAGTATTGCAACTTTATTCTCAAAACATTGCGACTTTATTCTCGTAGTATTTCCACATTATTCTCGAAACATTGCAGCTGTATTCACATAGTTTTTGGACTTTATTCACGTAACATTGCGACTTTATTCTCGAAACATTTCGACTTTATTCTCTAAACATTTGACTTTATTCTTGATTCTTTATTCTTGAAACATTGCAACTTTATTCTTGTAGTATTTCAACTTTATTCTCTAAACATTGTGACTTTATTCTCGAAACATTGCAACTGTATTCACATAGTTTTTTGGACTTTACTCATGTAACATTGCGACTTTATTCTTGAAACATTTCGACTTTATTCTCTAAACATTGTGACTTTATTCTTGAATCATTGCAACTTTATTCACATAGTTTTTTTGGACTTTATTCACGTAACATTGCAACTTTATTCTCGTAATACTTTGAGTTTATTCTCGAAACATTGCGACTTTATTCCCGTAGTATTTCAACATTATTCTCGAAACATTGCAGCTGTGTTCACAGTTTTTTGGACTTTATTCACATAACATTGCAACTTTATTCTCATAGTATTTCAAGTTTATTCTCGAAACATTGCGACTTTATTCTCATAGTATTTCGACATTATTCTCGAAACATTGCAACTGTATTCACATAGTTTTTTGGACTTTATTCTCGAAACATTTCGACTTCATTCTTTTAGTATTTCAACTTTATTCTTATCGCCGCCATAAAAAATGTCCTTATGTCTTCCATTGAAAATAAGTAATATACAGCTTTGGAAAAACTTAACAAATCATACATTCAACCCCCCTTAGGCCTTTCTGACTCTGTTTGTGTTCATTTTAGCTGGCTCTACGGGCCGCCCCGTCTTATGAGGGCTTCATGGCTGCTCTGGTTTCTCATGAAGGCGATGAGCTGAAGGAAGGCTTTATGACCGGCATGCATCGAGACCTGGACGTCTACCTGCCTGCCATGGAGAATCAGCTGTCCATCCTGGATGCTCTCTATGAGGAGTACGGCTTGGAATCAGACGAAGTCGTGTGACTAACACAAACTCACCGGCACAGCGAACAGAGCTTGCTTCTGACGGAGCTCATCGGTTTCAGTGGTGAAGTGTAACTTCCGCTACAGTAACCAAACCCAAAGTTAGTATTGAAGAAGACAGGGAGGTTACTGTGAGAGCAAGGCTCAGTACTAGCATGTTGGATAATGTGGCATCTGCAGACTCTAGTAAGTCATCCCTGCAAAATTTTACCGGCCGCATCAAAATAATGCTAGCTGAAGGGGGCAGGGTGTGATTCCAAGTGTTTTCAGGGAACAGCTATATTTTTAGAAACCTTCAGTGGCGTGATCAAGTGTTTTGTTGACATTGGTTGTGTTTTTTCATGCACTTTTAGGCATGAGAGTACAAACGGCAGATAAGCTGAAGGTATTGTATTGGCAGTGAAAGTATTAGTCGCAGTATCCTTATTTACAGCAAAACTGCACATGTGCTTTTCTTCTCATTTGAAATATCACATTACTTTGTTCAGATACTCGCATCTCACTCGTTTTAGACTAGCACAAGACTAAGAAGTTATTTGGCGACTTTTGGGGATTCGGATAAACATGCAATGTATTTGTAAAACCAAGTACTTATGTTAAGTATACCGATACTGTGGTGGGCTATTTTTGCAGTGGCATAATCTTAGTTTAAACACATTGACAGTGGTTTAAGACTTGGTGAGAGGGACCAAAGGAGAGTTTCTATTTAATGATTTAGCAGAGAGATTTCCTCTACAAAAGGAAAGATGTCATGATATTTCCTCAGTGACTTTATTTATTGACTTATTTAAATGAATATTAATTATAACTGTTGATTTTATTGTAAGTATCAAACTATGCTTACTCTCAAATCATATGAATGATACTAATGTGTGCATGTTACGTTGCATGGGTTTTGTTTTTATATTTCAAAATGAGTCAGATTTAGATTACTAAATGATTAGCACATAATATGAGGATGACTGTTCTCTTAGGTTTACATTTGATTCTAAATGCATTCCACAAAGTTTTAAACTAAAATTAGACGAACCATTGACTTTATGCCTTCCTAACATTGTAAATGTCAGATTTTTCATGGTGTTCCAAACCTGTATGACTTATAAATGCTGAGATATTTCTTAAAATATCTTCTATGTTCTACATAAGACATTAAGTGAGGGTGTTGACAAACCTGTATGAGTTTCTTTCTTCTGTTGAACACAAAATAAGATACAGCTGAAGTCAAAAGTTTACATACACCTTGCAGAATCTGCAAAATGTTAATAATTTTACCAAAATAAGACGGATCATGAGTCCCTTGTTCTTCAGAAAAATAGTAGTAAAAAATAGTTCCCAGATAGTACGTCTGCAAGATTACTTGATCTAGAAAGCATCAGCTGTGTACATACATCTGACATACATCTGTAAGATGTCAGTTTTACATACATTCTAAATCATAAACATCTTAAAGACATCTAACAGACGTCTATTTGACATCTGATAGGAAACGTCCTATCTAAAAAATAAGTTTTGCAGATGTAAATGCAGACGTCAAATAGAAGTCTCTGAGATGTACGTGTGCTATCAGGTGAGGGACTCATATGCAACTATTACAGAATGTTCAAACATTCACTGATGCTCCATAAGAAAACAATCCATTAAAAGCCAGGGGGTGAAAACTTTTGAACAGAATGAAGATGTGTGCATTTTTCCTAATATGTGTGCATATTTTGCCTAATTGTCATATTTTGTTTTGTTTAGTACTTCCCCTCAGAGGCTATAGAAGATATTTAAATGTTTCCCAGAAGACAAAATAAGCTAAATTTACCCTGATCTTTAAATTCAAAAGTTTTCACCCCCCGGCTCTTAATGCATTGCTTTTCCTTCTGGAGCATCAGTGAGTGTTTGAACCTTCTGTAATAGTTGCATGAGTCCCTCACCTGATAGCACACGTACATCTCAGATACGTCTATTTGACGTCTGCATTTACATCTGCAAAATGTATTTTTTAGATTGTCCTCAGTTGTCCTCAGTGTGAAAAGACGGATCTCAAAACCATACAGTCATTGTTAGAGGGGTTCAAATACACAAAAATGTGGAAAAAACACAGAATTTGTTGGACATGAAGGAATTTTCTGAAGAATAGCAGGCAGTTCAACTGTTCAGGACAAACAAGGGACTCATGAACAACCATCACTAAACAAAACAATAAACAACTGTGGATCATTCAGGTAACAACACAGTATTATGAATCAAGTGTATGTACATTTTTGAACAGGGCCATTTTTATAAATTATTTTCTCTTTGTGCATTTTGTATGATCCCTCTTATTTTGGTAAAATAATTAACATTTTGCACATTCTGCAAGGTCTATGTCTTTTGACCTCAACTGTATTTTGAAGAATGTTACAAATCAGTAACAAATCTGTTGACACAGCTATTGACTTCCATAGTATGGAAAAAATATATATGTTTGGAAGTCAGTGGCTACCATCAACTGTTTAGTTACCAACATTTTTCGAAATATCTTATTTTTGGGTAACCTATCCCTTTAAATTTAATTGAAAAGCAGAGCTCTGTTATAGCAGCATTAAGGAATAGCACACAGGATCCATATTGTCATTCACTAGTATTAAAATGTGTCTACATGTTATGCATTTTATATGTATTTGTAATTTTTAAATTGTATGTCATTTATACTGAATTGCCTGCAGTGTTTTTAATCTTTTTATTCACAAAATATGCAAAATTTCATGCAAAATAGATGGGTTTTGTATTTTCAAAGTCATTAGGTGACCAATAACAGGCATTATCCATTCAAGTGACCATTTTAGACACAAGTAATGTGACATCGTTGTTATGAAACTCAATCCTTCAATATCTGGATGTGGTTGCTGGGATACTCTCGCCACAACAAGGATGATCTCTAGACTCAATAATAAGGGCCAAGAATAGAAGGATTGTTTTTACATGCACTTGTGCATGTGTGATAGAGGGAAAACGCTTTCTGAGGTTTTTGTTTGTCAGAACACACACCAAATAACCAGAGGCAGTGGTTTGCTCTGAATGTTTTGAGAATGTATTCTAGTAAATAAATATACTACTACAATCGTACAGAGTTATTTTAAATGGGCGTCACAACAGTTCTGAGAGAAGCAATATTGCATTCCAAACTTGATGGAAACACTTTACCTATGCGGCGTTGCTTCATCCATTTCCAGGGGATGATGGGAAAACATTCGGGAGAACATCTTGGGCAGGCGGCACGGTGGAATTGCCACTTGGATGCCAAATTAACCTCTTGCAACACCCCCAGTACTCTATCAAAAACTTCTTGGCCCATGAACAGAGTTTTCCAGTGACCTGAATGGAAGCTTCTTGGAAGAAGAGGTCTACTATGTTTATTAGATTTCAGCCAGCCAAGTAGAAAGTAAATTATTTTTGATTAAGCAATATCACACAAGCTTTTGTACATGAGTTCATTTAACAACAATTTAATATTGAGTTTACACAGTTTATGCATTCCACTGCGTTGCTTTGTGAGACTGTGACGTATGTAACTTGAGCTAAGGTCTCGCGTCTTTTGCAATGCACATGACAGTATTTTAAAAAATGTTTTTAAAAGCAAAAATGCATTTTCTGTGAATGATCCCTAGTGATGTTTTGTTCCTAAATGAATCAAGATTCTTCGAATAAATTGAGGAAATTATTCAGTGCCTACCTACTGGATGGCGTAATGAATATTGTTGACGTTATCACTGTAAAGCTGTGGTAACACTATAGAGTGTTTTCATGGCCTGTCATCAATTGACCATGTTGACGGTACTGAACATAATGCCACTGAACCAAACGAAACTTGCATGTTTAGCTAATTATCGCTACTGAAAATGGTCAGTTATTGTCATGTTTTAGGCTGTACTAATCGGTTGGACCGGGAAACAAATTTGGAGTAGTATAGACTACCAAAAGTTATAACAAATCAAGAAGAAGAGTGCAAAAAACTGTCTGAGGAACAAAATGTGTTTGTGGTTGGCCAAACTGAACCAGGATTTCCAAGGCAAGAATCTTGAAAACATTCGTGTTTGTTCTTAACATTTCCAGTCTGGTAGGTGAAATATTAGGGTAACATCCTAACTAATACTGCTCGTAAGTATCTTTTCCACCTTTTAGCTTTGTCAAAATATTGCACCCTTTCCTGCTTACGATCTTTCTCTATATGATTTTGCAGCTTCCACACGTTTTTTCAGTGGTTTAGAAGAAAAACGTATTCTGTAGTACATTAACCGTGCAGTCCATACTGTTGTTTACATCCGAGTATTGCCAGTATGACCGAGCATCCGGGTAACTGACGTGATGTAAGTGTAAACCCTCTATCTACCTTATTTTTCCTGTAAGAGTTGGCATGGCCATTTGTAAACTGAATGTGTATGGCTTTTAGTCTCATCTGCTTCCAGCTGTTTTTAGCTGTACAAAACAGCTTGTTTTGCTGCATGATATTGCAAACTGGTGTCTTACCATTTTTAATGTATTGTCTTAAAGGGCTCATCGGATGCAAAACTCACTTTTACATGTTGTTTGAACATAAATGTGTGTTGGCAGTGTGTGTACACAACCACCCTATAAAAATACACCCAGTGGTATTTTTTTTTTTATCTTTATAATACCCCCTTTTTTCAAATCAAGCCATTCTCAGCTTCTTGTCAGTGTGACGTCACGCCAACCAAGGCTGCCCCCACGATAGTTGATTGGCATGATTGTCTTAGCACAGACCTGGCCTGATTAGCTGTAACAGTCTGACCTCCATTGTTTCGACTCCGGTGCAGGGGAAGACAAGAATGTCTCAGATTGAGCAGTTGAGATGTTCCGTTGCTAGATGTAATAATGATCATAGCAGTCGCCATTTACCCCCGACATCTGAACCACTGAAGATGCAGAGGATTAACAATCTACATAAATGCATCTGTGTTCACGTAAATCATTTGTGATCCATCTTCACCCACAGCAAAATGAGTATTAGGGTTTTTTTTATGCATCTTTGCAAAGCGCCTTTCTTAATAATTTGCTAGTTAGCAAGTTTCACAGCTAAATGCAGCTAAAGTAAACAGAACGGCTCCTCAGCCCACAGAAGAGAGGGCCGGGGTGAGCAGAGCTCATTAGCATTTAAAAGAACATGCAACAAAACTGGCTGATTTCTGCAGAGCTGATTTTGACAAGGTAAAAAGGGTGTTTTGTGCACTACCACTGAGGAATTTTAACCAAAGTATATTATATACTTTTCATTAAGACCTTAACGAATCATATCAACTTGTGGAAATGGGCATCCGATGACCCTTTTAATTATGGACACAGTGATTCGTAGTGCAAACAATTTTACCATTTACTGCACTCATTTCTCTACAGCGGATAATGAACCAGATGTCTAACGAGAAATAAGGTGTATATCGATTCTTTAATCTCAAGAATTGATTAGTTTAGTCTGTTTTCAGTTAATGAAGGGAACATTGTAGTGCACATTGCATCCAATAAATGGGTAAAAAGCTTTGTGGTTTGTTATTTTCGAAATAAGCTCTCAGATTTAAAATTCTGTCCATTTTATTACAGTATTAAAACAATAAATACCATTTTGGCGCTGTTTAATGTGGAGTGACAGATCGCTGTAGCACCTCAGTTCAAGAGGCAGCATTTCCTCTGCTTTAATACCAGACATCTCAAAATGAACATCAATGAACATCCGAATCTATGTTTAAAAAAAAAAAAAAAAAAAAAAAAAACGTACCAAAATCTTTATCCTGTCTCATGTAATCACTCATTCAAAGTTTCAACTGCGAAAAGATGTCAGTATAACAGCTTGTAAACAATAGAATGTCTAGTAACATCACATTTACCTCAGATATGAAAACATATTAAGTGACCATAAACTCCTTAAGCACCATATAACATATTCATTATAATTTTTCCACCTATATTTATGTTTGAATAAATCTGAAGTTTTTATGACAGCCACCATTTAAATGTTTATATTTCAAAAAACGACCCCTTGGTACGAATTAAATTTTTTGTTAAAAATCTAATAACATGAAAACTAACATGACAAATGCATGAAAAATGAAATTTTTTCTACTTGGTTTATAATTTATGTCATAGTCACTAAAACTATGATAACTTTTCTGAACACATGTAACTTTTGTTACTCCTTAAAGGAGAAGTCCAGTTCCAAAACAAAGATTCACATATAATGTACTCACCCCCTTGTCATCCAAGATGTTCGTGTCTTTCTTTCTTCAGTTGTAAAGAAATTATGTTTTTTGAGGGAAACATTTCAGCATTTTTCTTCATATAATGGACTGATATGGTGCCCTGGTTTTGAACTTCCATAATGCTGTTTAAATGCGGCTGCAAACGATCCCAAATGCGGTTGTAAATGGAAGAAGGGTCTTGTCTAGTGAAACGACTGGTTATTTTCAATTAAAAAATACAATTGAAATACTTTTTAATCTCAAACGTTCGTCTTGCCTTGCTTCTCCCTGAACTCTGTGTATTCTGGCTCAGAAAAACTCCAATCGTATTTTCTCCATCAACTTCAAAAATGATTTCAAAATCATCCTACATCACTGCAGAAGTACTGACACAGTCTTTGCAAAGTGAACATGCAAAGAAGATCAAACACCCGCAACAAAAAAGGTAAAACAGTGATATAGGACGATTTTGAAGTTGAGGGAGAAATGTGAGATGGGAGTTTTTCGACATACCATGACTGTCATGAACCAGAAAAAACAGACAAGACAAGCATTTGACATTAAAAAGTATATCAATTGTATTATTTTTATGAGAATAACTGATCATTACGCTAGATAAGATCCTTCTTCCTCAGCTGGGATCATTTACAATCGCATTTGGGATTGTTTGAAGCAGCATTTAAACTACATTTTGGAAGTGGACTTCTCCTTTAAGGGGGATGTTTTTTTCCCCCTTGAGAAAATTTGCCATGTACTCTACCTGATATATATCCAAAATAACAGATATTGAATCAAATCGAATTGAATCAGACTCGATTTGCAAGCTAGTGAGTCAAATATCGAAACAAATCATGAAATTTGTGTCAAAACCCAGCCCTACTTCTTCGCGAACATGGGTTACACTAAGTTACATCCAAAATCACATACTATGTGAATAGGTAAACATTCCCTGCAATAGTCAAGGCAACATTCAGGTTGGCCAAAATACGCCATCGCTGCACTCTATAGCATTTATTGCCCTTGTCAGGAAAACGTAGCTCGTTGACTTTTTATATTGATGAACACTCACCTAATCAAAGATTTAAGAGTTCTTGTGATTAACCCTGTGTTCCTGACTATTATCCATCCATTTATTTCTAGTGTATATGTGTTTGTGTATGTTGTTCATTCCCTGTCGTTCTGTTGCACCTTGCATGTTTGCCATTCCCTCCGTAGGTCAGGGATTTTCACTGGGGCCTCGGGTGACAGCTGGGTCCTCTCCGTTTCCTGCATGTGAGGCCCCCTGTCCTCCGTTCTACTCCAGCACCCGAAATGCGACACCACCAAACCTGCATTGGTATAATCCATCATCATACTTACAATATGGCAGCTGCCCTTTTTCCTATTTAATTCAATCACAGTCAACAGAGCGGTTTCCAAAATTGCCCCATACGCTATTTATTCACTCATTCACTCCACAAGTCCACACAATGAGTGAAAACGAGCAAATTTGGATGTCAGACGTCATCTTTTTGTGAGATATGGGAATTAATTTGGTGCAATGTTCATAGTGTTCTTTTGTGGCTAGCTGTTGAGTGTACATCGGTTGTACGGTCGCTATTGAGGTGCATTATGGGTTTTAAAGGGTGCACTCAATAACGTCAAACGGTTAAATAGTCAGTGCTGGGTAGATTACTTACAAATTGTATTCTGTTACTGATTACAGTTACAGTTTGCAATTAATGTAGTCTATTAGATTACACATTTTATGTAATATAATCAATTGTTTGATTGCTTTTAGACATAACTCGTTTATCACATAGATTTAAATAGCATTATTTTGTACTATATTGATATAAAAACAAAAAAGAAAACATAATCCATAATTTATTATCAACTCCTTTAAAGGAGAAGTCCACTTCCAGAACAACAATTCACAAATAAGCAAGTTCATGTCTTTCTGTCTTCAGTCGTGAAGAAATTATGGTTTTTGAGGAAAACATTTTAGGATTTTTCTCCATATAATGGACTTCATTGGTGCCTCGATTTTGAACTTCCAAAATGTAGATTAAATGCAGCTTCAAAGGACTCTAAACAATCCCATCTGAGGAAGAAGTCTCTTATCTAGCGAAACGATTGGTCGTTTTTTTTGGAAAATAAAAATTTGTATACTTTTTAAGCACAAAAGCTGGTGTAGCACAGGTTCTGGGATGCGCGTTCATGACGCTACGTACTATTGAATCACGTTGAAAGGTCATGCGGAACTACAGACCCAGTGTTTACAAAGCGACCGCGCAAAGACTAAGAAAGTGCAAGAAAGTGCAAGTAAGTCAAACACTGTTTACAACAAAAAGGTACTACGATGTCGGACGATTCTGAAGTTGTAGGAGAAAATAAGATGGAGTTTTTCACCATACTCTACCTTTTTGAGCCGGAGTACACAGACGATGAACTTAGATGTGATTTGTAGTAATGATGGGAAGTTCGGATTATTTTACTGACTCTGACTTTTGAGTCTCATTAAGCAAGTCATTTCGATTTCATTAATTTTGTTCATTTTAGCAAAATATAATTAAAATGTTACGTGTTACTTCCCTAACACATCTACTGCTTACACAAACGTTGATGACATTACAAACAAGACAAAACTATAATGCTATATGATTCATTGTTTACCTGTGTCTTTAGTCTATGATTAGCTCACTTCACCTCTTATCTGACAAGTTTTTGGGTTCGAGTCATTCATTCATCACGTGACAGCCCCATAAGATGAACAAACGACTCGAAAAACCCAAAGACTCGGGTTGAACTAATTCTAGTACAGAACCTAATAGGATGTTGCACATGCGCAAATCACTCCCCGAGACGACTCGTTCTTCCTGAGTCACAAAAAAATGACTTAGATAAGACCCTTCTTCCTTGGCTGGGATCGTTTAGAGCCCTTTGAAGCTGCATTTAAACTACATATTGGAAGTTCAAAATCATGGCACCAATGAAGTCTATTATATGGAGAAAAATCTTGAAACGTTTTCCTCAAAAACCATAATTTCTTTATGACTGAAGACTGAAAGACATGAACATCTTGGATGTCAAGGGGGTGAGAAAATTATTTGTAAATTGTTGTTCTGGAAGTGGAGTTCTCCTTTAAGTACCAAGGCAGTCATTTTGTAGAAATAAAACCCACATAACTATAATTCCTTGACTTTTCTTAAATGTGTGCATATTTCATACTAATGTTGTTATTTTATTAAAATTACAAAATACTAAAGAGTTCTTAGTATTTTTACCTTGAATGGCCAAATGGTCAAATTGACCGCTTGCATTACAGACGGTGTATAATTTTAACTTTTGAGACTTTTTCCCGCAGTTGATAATGCACGTCTCTGTTGCCTAGCAACTTCTGTTCTAGTTGTTTTTATATTCTATCGCTATTCTAAAATTCATGTTCGTAAAAAAGCCGGGTGGACACCTCTAATTTGACAACTGCTGTTATTCATTCAGGAGCAGTCTAGTAGGTCTTACATAATTATAGGCTATATTACAAAAAGGATCGTATTTTTAGGGTGATGACTTCATAAAATATGACGACAGACATTCAAAGCTTTATTTTAAAACATCAGCAGAAGCTTCTAATGTAAATATGACATGACCCCAATGGCCATTCTAGTAGTTATAGAATTCCGGTAGTTCTAGTGTTAAACATTTTAAAGCATGTAATATATGTAAAATGTAATATAATCTAAATGCTATTTTTGGAATCTGATTACATAATCTAGATTACATATAATCAGTTACTACCCTACAAATAGTGCACTATATATGAAGCAAATTCAGACACAGTTTAGGATTTCAACCAAAGACATTTTTAAACTTCAGACTATAAGATTATCAGACAGTTTCCACCCAGGCCTCAATGGAAAGTCCTGGGCAGCTTTAGCTAAATTAGACCCCATTTGAGCCCCTGCAAATGCAACAGGGGTCTCACCTCACACCCTGTTCCATGCGGCCCCTCTCTTCAAAGTCTCATGCTGGCACATTCCCAACAAAGTTCAAAATCAGATTGTGTTATGCAATGCATATGTAAGATATTGCCTAGCTCATCTGCAGGCAAATTACCGTAATGTGATTAGCGGGTAAAGATATGGCTGTGTAATATGGTTACTGAACAGCAACCATCTTCAAAAATCTCTGTACCCAACTCAGGGTTCCTGCCATTCTTAACAAACACACACGCACACGCACAATTTTAAAAATGCCAGTCTAATGCCACAGGACAAGAATCTTTCTGCCTCTGTGGTCTGTCCTTCCATCAGCACAATGTGTCTCTTTCCTGGAAAGCTGTCGACAGCATCCCTTTTATCTTCCTCTGTCACCTTCCGTCTCCTCCGTGATCAATACACTGTCAATCACTGTCAGGCCTCACGCCCACATATACAGAGCAGCAGAGCCGGAGACTCAGCACAGAAACGCTGATCAAACTGCGGCTGGCTGCAATCTACCACAGAGCTTAGTCAGCTACAACACCTTGATGAGCAAGAAAAACTCATCAAATATACAGCAAGGAGAGCAGTAAGACGTTTTCTGAAGGCTTGCCAACATAAAAACGTTAGCGATGCCAGCCCTGATATAACATGAACCAAAAATAACTTTTGAAAAGTGTAGTCAACATAAAGGAACATTCACAATCCACCTCTGTGGAACAGAAAATTCAGTCTAACAGTACTTTTCACTCGGGGGTTCAAAGTGATCTTTTCTGTCTTTATGAGTGAGCCATTTGGAACAATTTTTCTAGCAGAGGAAAATGACAAAAATTGCCTAAATGTTTGCCCTGAATGAGTCAACACTAGCTGTCAAAAGGTAGAGACTGTGGTTTTTCTGCAGTTGGATTTGACAGATTTCACAGAAAAATGGCATTGTTTATAGCAGGCACATACTTTTTTAAGCTTCAGAATCGAAGTTATATTAAAAAATGATCTGGTTCTTCCAAGTTTTAGAATGGCAGTGAATGGGTGTTGAGATTTTGAAGCCCAAAAAAAGTGTATCCATCCATCATAAAAAGTACGCCACATGGCGCTGGAAGGTTAAAAAAAGCCATCTTTCAATCAATGCATTTATTTAAGATATATAAAATATCCATATTTACAATTTTATAATCCATAATCTCTAGGACTGCATGATTAATCGAACGTGATTTCCATGCGCATTTTGTCAATAAAGCCGGTTCTGTAATCAGCAGTAAATGTCCATCACCTGCTTTCAGATGAAGCAGCAATTACTACACAGAGCTGTAGTTCACTACAAAAAAAAATCGTAGATGATATTATTGCGCGATTATGAAATCGAAAGAAATCATTTGCGATAATGACAGTTTGCTTCTCAGTCAACTACGGCTCCGTGTAGGTAGTACATCTGAAAGCATGTGAAAATACCACATTTAATACACGTTTTTACTCCAAACGAGTGTTTGAAATAAATCCTTCTGTGAGATGATGTGGCTTCGTACACAGAATAAGGCACACAACATATTTCATAGTATTCTAAGCAGTGATAAAGGCATTGTATTATGAATATACTTTATTATAATGAAAATTATAATAATAAGAACTCAGATAAACCATATTTTTTCGTAGTCACGTATTTATTAGTCATGTTGAATCAACGAATACAGTTTAATCTTCTGTTTATTCAGCTGCAGCGATCGTGATTTCATGGGTCTCTTCTTCGGCCGTATTTGGCGTTTCTGCCTTCAGATGAAGATTTACAGCTGATCAGAACCGTACTTTACTGAAGCTTCTGCCTAATTGTGGTTATGATTTAATTTCGATTTATCGTGCAGCCCTATCTCTAGTTTACACTAGCTGTTGTATGCATAGGTGTAACTAAAAAGCTTTGGTGAGAAGTGGCAAACACGGGATCGCAGAGTAGAGAGCAAAACAAAACACTTGCTCATAAGTGTGTGGTACCACAGTTAGCGGAAGATAGAGATTAGTTTAGAAAGTCTTAAATATGGATATTTTTCATACATAAATGCATTATTTATAGAGCTGCACGATAAGCTGCGAATGTCATGCATATCTTTCAGTGAAACATGGTTCTGTGATCAGCAGTAAATCTCCATCCTAAGGCCAGAGGGCACAGAAACTCCAAATGCGCCCGAAGAAGACACTCAAGAAATCACGAGCTACGCGAACAGCTGTCATTATCGCGAACAATTTCTTTCGTTTTCATAATCGCGCGATTTAAACGTTTGCAATAATGAACGTGATGTAGTGTAGATATTCAGTGAGCTAGAGCTCTGTGTACTAAATGCTGCTCCATCTGAAAGTACAGTACTGTGCAAAAGTGTTAGGCCACTAGTATTTTCATCAGCTAAAAAATGGTTTAAAGTCAGTTAAAGTCGGTCTTTTGCTGTTGTGTGTCAGTAGGAAATATCAGCTTACATTTTCAAACATTCATTTTGCCATTAATTGTAATAATCCAGTGAGATTTTTGTTTGCACAAGGAGTCTGACAACAGCAAGTGCTCTGCACAGAGATCTGATCTCATCATCATCCAGTCTGTCTCTGGACAGACTAAATCCAGAAGAACTGTGACAAAGTCTCCAGGATGCTTCAAGAAACCTACCTGCAAAGCTGCAGCGCTGTTAAAAGTTTTAGGCACTTGTGTAAAAATGCTGTAAAATGTGGATGCTGTCATAAATAGATTTTCTTTATCAATTACCTTCTATTAACTAAATGAAATCAACATTTGGTGCGACCATTCTTTGTGTTTACAGCAGCTTTTGACCTAGGTGCACTTGTGCAAAATTTTTCCGGTAGCTTTGCAGGTAGGTCTCTTGAAGCATCTTAGAGACGCTGCTTCTGGATTTACTCTGTTTCAGTTTGTTCTGTGTCTTCATGTCATTCCAGAGACAGACTGGATGATGATGAAATCAGATCTGTGTGGAGCACTGGCTGTTGTCAGACTCCTTGTGCAAACAAAAATCTCACTAGATTATTACAATTAATGGCAAACAGCATGTTTGGAAATGAAAACCGATATTTTTTACTGACACACTACAGCAAAAGATAGAAATAACTTACTTTAAACCATTTTTTAGCTGGTGAAAATACTAGTGGCCTAAAACTTTTGCACAGTACTGTACCTGTTGGAGACTTGCTACTGATTACACAACCGGCTTAACTGAAAAAATGCATATGACAATCGCCTTCGATTAACCGTGCAACCCTAAGTATTTATTAACCCCTGGGTCTGTGTGGAGTACTTTTTATGATGGATGGATGCACTTTATTGGACTTCAAAATCTCCACACCCATTCACTGCTATTATAAAGCTTGGAAGAGCCAGGACATTTTTTTAGTATAACTCTGATTGTATTTATCTGAAAATAGTAAGTCATATACACCTAGGATGGCTTGAGGGTGAGTAAATCATGGGGTAATTTTCATTTTTGGGTGAACGATCTAAGCAACAATATAATAAAATTACACAATATAAGCAACAGTGATACTGTGAAAGTTAGCTTTTCAAGCTTTATTTTAACATCATTACAGGACAGTATCAAACATGTTTTAATACCGAGAACAGCTTTCATATTACACTAGGACAAAACATTCAATATCTTTTTTTTTTTATTTGTTTGTTGTGCAACATTTGATGTTTACATCTTTCCTCAATTTGTACAAATCTGAGGATAACAGTCAGTTACAAGCTAAATGCACTTTAACTCCAAAAACACCTGCCAATTTTGCTCTTTTGAACAAGAGTATACCGTATAAACATGCAGTTTCACCAGAATATTAAATTCAAGACACATACTTCGATAATATATCCATAATATTTTACATGAAATCTACAGGTAAGTCAGGAATATCACCCCAGAAATGTAAGCAAAGAGGTTTGCATCAAATAGCTTATGGAAAACTGGCTTGATCAAAAAAGTTGTAACTCAAAGATACTTAAGCAAGATTTCACTCAATTTAACAGTAAGTAAGTGCTGTATGCTACACCTCAGGTCCTGTAATCACAAAGGCTAAAGCACACCGTATATGCTGAGGTATATTCAGACTGGACTTTGGCACTGGGTATAAATCAGTTTAAAGCCTTTGGGACGACAAAAACAGTCCAGCCATAATCCAACAGTCTTTAGCCTGAATAGCAGCAAAATGCTACCCCTGCAATAGCAGACAGTATGAAATGTTTAATAACAGCTGTTGAGCCTTCACATACTGAATGTTTTTTCCAACACAACCTCATGGAAATTCAAAACTATTTTGCAGTTTGGCGAATTGGTGGCTGTAACAGTTGAGGTCAAAAGTTTACATACACCTTGCAGAATCTGCAAAATGGTAATTATTTTACCAAAATAAAAGGGATCATACAAAATGCATTTTTTAAAATTTAGTACTGACCTGAATAATTTTGCATAAAAGTCGCTGGAAAGTTTACATACACATGATTCTTCTTATAATTTTTTTTTGTTTAGTGATAGTTGTTCATGAGTCCCTAATTTGTCCTGAACAGTTAAACTGCCTGCATTTCTTCAGAAAAATCCTTCAGGTCCCACAAATTCTTTGGTTTTTCAGCACTGTATTATTTTGAGATCCATCTTTTAACACTGAGGACAACTGAGGGACTCATATGCAACTATTACAGAAGGTTCAAACATTCACTGATGCTCCAGAAGGAAACAATGCATTAAGAGCCAGGGGTGAAAACTTTTGAACAGAATGAAGATTTGTACATTTTTCTTATTTTGCCTAAATATCATATTTTTTTTTCATTTATTGCTGCACTTCAGAATCTACAGAAGATACTTACATGTTTCTCAGAAGACAAATTAAGTTAAATTTACCCTGACCTTCAAATTCCAAAAGTTTTGACCCCCCGGCTCTTAATGCATTGTTTCCTTCTGGAGCATCAGTGAGTGGTTGAACCTTCTTTAATAGTTGCATATGAGTCCCTCAGTTGTCCTCAGTGTGAAAAGATGGATCTCAAAAGCATACAATGCTGAAAAACCAAAGAATTTGTGGGACCTGAAGGATTTTTCTGAAGAAATGCAAGCAGTTCAACTGTTGTAGATCATTCAGGTAATAAGACAGTATTAAAAACCAAGCACATGTAAACTTTTGTACAGGGTCATTTTTACAAATTCAACTATTATTTTCTCTTGTGGACTATATGTACGTCTTTTATGTGAAATATCTTATTCAGGTCAGTACTAAAAAAGAAATAACATGCATTTCACATGATCCCTCTTATTTGGTAAAATAATTAACATTTGGCAGATTCTGCAAGGTGTGTGTAAACTTTTGACCTCAACTGTATATCATTTGCTTACACTAAAATAGTTAGGTTACCTCATTGAGATTGGTTGGTTTTTCCTCCCTTTTTTAAGATCTTCAGACCCATAACCCAATAAATAAGCAGTGTTTGCTTTACTTCAAGATCTTGAAGCACAAGACAACAGCGTGGAACTAAGCTAAACTGGAATATGTGCACCCTGCTCCACACATGGAGGTGGAGGGGTTATGGATATCTTTAAGTGGTTTCCTGAGATATGACGGAAATGTAAATCTAAGTGTGACCCCATAAAGCATACTGAGAGCCTGGAAAGCAGGGTCTTCTAATCTTAAACAGTAGTAGTAACAGTAGTATTATTGTGGTTACTGTTAAGTACATTTATGCAGCCTTTTTACATTTAATAGTCTGTGAAAAAAACCCATTCATACCCAGGGTCCAAAAATAACACCTGCCATGTGCCAAACTAAAGTAAAATGGAAATCTGGTGAGTAAGTGAATGGATTTACTGGCCTTTTGTGTCGCTGCAACATAATGCAAACTGCAATAAACCACTAAAATGAGTGTATGGTTTATGAGAGGTAGAGTTTCACATACAATAAGGGTGAGAAAAATGATCGCAAATGTGACAAAAATGTACCTTTAACGAAAATTCAAAGTCTAGTCGATACTTTTCCATATGTGATTTAATCACATATCATTCTGATCTCATAAGAGTGCATGCTAGTTTTTCTTGAATGCAACAAAGCGTAAACTGTGATGTCCAACTTGCAAAGAAATTAATGAAAGCATCATTACAGGGTGAATTCCAATCAGAATATACATTTGGGTCTCATTTACCTAACTTATGTGTTGGTAAACACATTTCTAACATTTATTTATGACACAGCATTGAATTTGCTCTTGAGAAAGGTGCTTGAATCAGATTCAGTCAGTGAATTGTTTAGAGATGTTACTGAGTTTGACTCCCACATTGAACTGGGAATCATTTTGGTTATGTTTGATTAGTATAAAAAAAATTTTGAAGTGAAAGTTGGTATGTGATATGAACAACCATCTTTATCAAGCAACTCAATACGTTTATCAATTAAACATTTGGCTTACAATTGACTCTTCGCCGGAGTTGACTGATAGGCGGTCTAACCAATCATAACTCAGAATCTGCAATTTTGTCCGACAAACAAACCAGACAGGAGAGTAGATTTATGTTGCTGAACTTTGGCGTCTTTCCACTGCTGAAGGAAGAGATAATCAGTTCTCGTGCCGTTTGAGGTGCTACAGCGTTCCATCACGACACATTAAAGAGCCAAAAACAGTATTTACTGTATGAATTTCTTAGAAAATCTTACAATTTTAAACCAAGACTTTGTTTTAAACCAAAAGTATCCTGCTCTGTCTTGTCTGTCGGTGCATTTCAATTTCCTCTGCAATGTACTTTTCACTGTGTGAGAAGATATTTGCGAAGAGTCAATTGTGCCATTTTATGAGATTTTAAATTCCATTTTCCTCCAATTCACCCACTGTTGGGCTGTATGGCATCAAGTTAATTTTGGACCCAGTATGCAAAACTGTACTAACTCTAATTTACATGAGTGTAATTTAAGATAATGAAATTATTAGATTGCGTCCAAGGCCAAGCACCAGTTTGGTCTAAGCCTACATAATATTACATTTAAAGATATGAGCCACTTTTGTTTTTTTAGTTACATGCCTTGGTAATGATCTCTGCTGACATGTCTACAGCAATCTCAGCCTCATGCAAAATACTATAGTAACAATGTGACATTACATTCCACATACAGAGCACCCTGTGTGAGGGAAGGTGGGGTGGACCAGGAGAAAACGGCTTTCCTCTAAAACAGTACTACAGTACTTTGAGGTATTGAGGAGTCCTTTGCCCATTTTCAAGAGGCACCCAACTCACCTGTTTCCTCTTAGTGCGGCCAACCACGTTGGCCAAACGTCGAGCCAGGGCTGAGCGGCAGGCGGCAGAGGCTGAATGAGCAGAGAATGGCGTCTGAAGTCCTGTTAGAGTTCTTGAGAGCGCGAGCGCAACCGTGGCTTTGCCGAGCGTTCCTGTCCCGAGTGAGCTACATGGCCTCTCACCATCATGTCAACAGAGGAGTTCAGCTAATGTGTTTGTGATAATTCCCTCAATGATTTCTACTCTCAGTTTATCCGCTGAATCTATGCTTTTCAGTGTCGTCGTTTATACGGATCTCGCCAGCTGAAACGAGACACTACTTTCTTGTGTCCTCATGTAAAATACTTGCAATTTGTTGAGTCAATGAAACAGTCTGCTGTGCACTTGAGATGTCCATAAGATCTGTAGACAGAAAGACGTGGATGTTATTGGACAAATTTCACTTCCAGAAGTAATCTGCATGTCATTCCAGATGTTCAAGTCTTTCTTTCTTTAGTCAAAAAGAAATTAAGGTTTTTGAGGAAAACAATCCAGGATTTTCTCCATATAGTGGACTTCAATGGGAGAAAACGTGTTGAAGGTCCAAATTGCAGTTTCAATGCAACTTCAAGGGGCTCTACACAATCCCAGCTGAGGAATAAGAGTTTTATCAAGTGAAATAAGTGGTCAAAAATTAAAATGTTATAGTTTTGAACCACAAATGCTTGTCTTGCACTAGCTCAACATTACGTAGTGATGTTGGAAAGGTCACACAAGATGTAGGCAGAAGTACGAAAATCAAATGCCCTTTACAAAAAAGGTAAAACGATGTCGGATGATTTTGAAGTTAGAGGAGAAAATGAGATGGAGTTTTTCACCGGAGTACACAGATGAAGAACTAACCACGCGTGACCTTTCCAACATGAATACATAATGCGTGAAGTCGAGCTAGTGCAAGATGAGCATTTGTGCAAATCTATATAATTTTTATTTATAGTTTGCAAGATAAGACTGAAGACTGAAACTGCAATTTGGAGTTCTTTTCTTAAAAGCAAAATTCTTTTAGAATATTACTTTAATATAACATTGTGCCAGAGTATAATAGTCAATAAAATAATAATAATAATAATTTTAAAAAATTTAAAAAAATTTAGTCTGTCAAACTTTGGAACAAGAAAATGGCTTATTTTCCTTAAGGGGGATTTTAGCTTTGCCCTATCCTTTTTAAATAGGCTCGAACAGTCTTACCCAGGCAAAAAGGATCTGCATGTGTGAAAGCCAAAATCCTTTCCATCACACTCCTCTGCCTCTTCATAGCGATATCCATCCCCACAATACGCAAATTTGCACTCTGAGAAAGAGAAAGAAAACAGGAGAAGCAAAAAAAAATTTTAAAAGATGAAATTACAGTAAAAAGCTGACAGCTGTACGATAGCGACTGTATATGGCTGCAACATTTAAAGCTTTTTCATTTTCAAATTAAAAAACATGGATTTCATTAACTGAAACAATGTTAATATACCAAATATTACTAATCTTAATACTAAAATCAGTTTTGAGGTGTCACACACAAATACAAAACACCATCATGGCAAACACACATGACACTAAAATAATGCAATAAGTGAGGAATAATTGACGACAGGCTGTTGAATTATTAACCATTTACTAACAGCTTATGCTAGCGCAACTATTTTGGCATTAAAATAGTACTGTCAGGATTTTCTAAAGATGCACACTGCACTGAATTAGCGCTAAAAAGGCGTGGAGACAGTTATTCTTTGTGCCTGACCCTTATTGAATATACATTTGTAAGGGTTACCCTTTCATAACCCTTGTTTATGTTTATAATCTTATTCATAAATATGAAACACTTTTAACATTATTAAAAATATATACTGAGTGACTGAGACCATCTTTGTCATGGAATACGCTTGTTGGTTCACGCTAAGTTCGCCGTTTTAACATACATCTTATTTTCAAAATCTGAGGTAAACTATCTATTGTTGCTTTAAGTATGGTTATGACGGTCACGCAGAATGATATTTAAACTCACATTAGACACGTTTAACTTTGAGTAAAGCACATAATCAGTACCTGAGATTTCTGTCATATGATTTGTATGTTGCTGTACCAGCCATGACATCGCGGCTAGTTAGGACAAAAACTCTGATTAACATGGAAAAAAAACCTTTTGTCACAGCGTTGCGTGTAGTTAGGACACGGTGTACTGCTAATTTGCCCTGTTTAGTAAATCTGGCCTAATGTGTGAGCAGGACCTTTTCCAAAATCACGGTAAATTCGTTCAGGCAATTTGCTGGTATGAGAAGTTGTAACATTACCAGTAAATTACTGATAATGTGCTCTGTGTGAACGCGGAACGAGTTTACAGTTATGAGCATGTACAGATGTTCAGAACGTGGTTATGTAAGACGTCTTGTCTGGGCCAATCAAAACATTCTGAAGCTGATGACAGTTGCATGAATGTGAACATCTGACACAAAAATGAAAACATCCATAAAAACACAGACAGGGTTTATGCCTCCATGTTTATAAATACAATGCTGGTATTTGCAGCCATTTAGAGGTCATTTCCTATTCAGAACACAGGAAAGAATTTACTGGTATTTTGAAACGTGAAGATGTGTGAATGACGCTTTACCGGTAAAAAGACAAACGGAATCGTTGACTGTGTGAACAGCGCATTTTTGTATTTACCGGTAAAGTCGTTCAGTTTACTGGTAGTACTGTGTGAAAGTGGCTAATAACAGCGAAAGAACCGAAACGCCACTCACCAAGCAAATAAATGTAAACAACAGGATAAAAACGGCATATTATTTCCATGTATTTGGCATAAAATTGTGGGTTTTTTTATTGTACCGAAATTTCTCCCACTCTTTCTTCCTTACAAATGCACACACACATACTGACATACACTCACACACATGGAAATATATATGCACACAGAAATGTGTTGTTAGAGCTTCTCTGACGATTTTATCAATAAAACAGTTTAGCAACTTAAAAGCTACACGTCATTTCTAATTAATAACGGCACTGTTTTTGAAGATGATGAACTTGCTGTTTTGCTATTAGTAGAAATGCTGCTTCCAAACACCCTTCTCTCTGTCTGTCTGTCTGTCTGTCTGTGTGTCTAATAACTTTATTATTAACTGCCTTAGTCTGCTATCACTGGCTCAACCCTCCATTGCTAGGTCTAAAATTACATTTTGGAATTAGCAATGGAGGCACTGGATGAGATGCAAGAAATAAATCCTACTCACAAGAGTGTTTTAAGGACAAAAACCAGACAAATGTCTTTAAATACAACATCTAAACAATATCTGAGGTGTGGGAACTGTAGTATAAGTGGAATAATTGACTCCGGTCCTTTGAATTATTAGAAAATAATGCACGCCCAGGGTATAACAGGCATGACGCGAGGTTGTGCATTATCTTCCAATAATTCAATGGCACGGCGGCAATTAATCCTTATACACTGCACACCGGTGAACACCTGCCTTGAACTACTTTAGACATGCGTTTCCCTGAAAATAATTCACTGTGGCCGCAATACCACTTTGCGTGTGCATAATTTTCCTAATAATTCAACAGCCTGTCGACAAGTATTCCTTACACAAAATATTGATTTGAGTGTTAAATCATTAAATGAGAAGAAAGAGGGCACAGAGCCATACAAGAAGCCTGAAACCAGGACAACTATGTAAGAAATACAATGCCTGGGACAAGAGCCAGCTCTACAGTTTAGCCGTCATTGTACAAAAATATTTGACCACAGAATGCAGTGAACGACCAATCAAAATGGAGCATTCCAAAGTGCCGTGTAATGAATTATGAGCGCACTGTTTGGGTGACTCCTGAATGAAGGTGTTATTCTCGGCTACATTTGCTATACATGACTGTATTATTCCCATTTTAGAACGCACTCACATTAAACCGCATTCATTTACAGCATGTTGTCAGGAATAAGCTGTCAAATGAAGTGCCTCCATTTCAACCTGATACTTACTGACACAGCCATCTGTGACCACCTTATTTCCGTCATCACACTCCTCTCCGTTCTCAACTTGCACGATGCTGTCTCCGCAGAAACCCTCCTGGTCAGGATCACGCTCCATCGACTGGAACGGTGTTAACTGCAATTAAAGAGTCTTTTACAGACCTTGGAAACTAAAATCACTATGTGTGTAAAACTATTAAGAAATAAAGACGGGACAAAAATATTTGACATGGAGTTATTTTCATCTACAGACACAAATCGATAAAGTGTAATAGAATAAAAACTTATTTTTTTTATTGTGTATTTGGTATTGTATTGTGTATTTGGGATGCTTTCTTTCTATTAGTCTGAAAGAAGACAAGTCATGGAAGCAAAATAGCTCAAGTTGCTCAGTGCGGGAAAAAAACAATGGTTTTGACTGTAGTGTCTTGTAGCATTGAAGATAAAATATAAACTAAATAGTAAACCTTTCATAGTAACTAAAATATGCATTTCCTAACACAGTCATATCATTTTAACTATGGAAGCCCATTTCCCATTTTTTTTTTTTTTTTAATGTTATTGCGACTTTTTATTTCACAATTCTCAATTCACAATTTTTTTCTCAGAATTGTGTGATACAAAGTCAGAACCAATTGTGAAATATGAACTCGCAATTCTGAGGAAAAATGTCAATTGCGAGATACAAACTCGTAGTTTTGAGAAAAAAAGTCAATTGTGAGATACGAACTCGCAATTCTGAGGAAAAATGTCAATTGCGAGATACAAACTCGTAGTTTTGAGAAAAAAAGTCAATTGCGAGATACGAACTCGCAATTCTGAGGAAAAACGTCACAACTGCGAGATACAAACTCGCAATGCTGAGGAAAAACGTCACAACTGCGAGATACAAACTCGCAATGCTGAGGAAAAACGTCACAATTGCGAGATACAAACTTGCAATGCTGAGGAAAAACGTCAATTGTGAGATATGAACTTGCAATTCTGAGGAAAAACATCACAATTGCGAAATACAAACTTGCAATGCTGAGGAAAAATGTCACAATTGCAAGATACAAACTCACAATTCTGAAGAAAAAATGTCACGATTGCGAGATACAAACTCACAATTCTGAAGGAAAAACGTCAAAATTGCGAGATACAAACTCACAATTCTGAGGAAAAACGTCACAATTGCGAGATACAAACTTGCAATGCTGAGGAAAAACGTCACAATTGCGAGATACAAACTCACAATTCTGAGGAAAAACGTCACAATTGCGAGATACAAACTCACAATTCTGAGGAAAACGTCAAAATTGCGAGATACAAACTCACAATTCTGAGGAAAAACGTCAAAATTGCGAGATACAAACTCACAATTCTGAGAAAAACGTCAAAATGCGAGATACAAACTCAATTCGATTGCGAGATACAAACTCACAATTCTGAGGAAAAATGTCACAATTGCGAGATACAAACTCACAATTCTGAGGAAAAACGTCAAAATTGCGAGATACAAACTCACAATTCTGAGGAAAAATGTCACGATTGCGAGATACAAACTCACAATTCTGAGGAAAAATGTCACAATTGCGAGATACAAACTCACAATGCTGAGGAAAAACGTCACAATTGCAAGATACAAACTCACAATTCTGAAGAAAAATGTCACGATTGCGAGATACAAACTCACAATTCTGAGGAAAAATGTCACGATTGCGAGATACAAACTCACAATTCTGAGGAAAAACGTCACAATTGCGAGATACAAACTCACAATTCTGAGGAAAAATGTCACGATTGCGAGATACAAACTCACAATTCTGAGGAAAAACGTCAAAATTGCGAGATACAAACTCACAATTCTGAGGAAAAACGTCAAAATTCTGAGCGAGATACAAACTCACAATTCTGAGGAAAATGTCACGATTGCGAGATACAAACTCACAATTCTGAGGAAAAATGTCAAATTGCGAGATACAAACTCAATTCTGAGGAAAAATGTCAAAATTGCGAGATACAAACTCAATTCTGAGGAAAAATGTCACACGATTGCGAGATACAAACTCACAATTCTGAGGAAAAACGTCACGATTGCGAGATACAAACTCACAATTCTGAGGAAAAATGTCACGATTGCGAGATACAAACTCACAATTCTGAGGAAAAATGTCACGATTGCGAGATACAAACTCACAATTCTGAGGAAAAACGTCACGATTGCGAGATACAAACTCACAATTCTGAGGAAAAACGTCACAATTGCAAGATACAAACTCACAATTCTGAGGAAAAACGTCACAATTGCGAGATACAAACTCACAATTCTGAGGAAAAACATCACAATTGCGAGATACAAACTCACAATTCTGAGGAAAAACGTCACAATTGCGAGATACAAACTCACAATTCTGAGGAAAAACGTCAAAATTGCGAGATAAACTCACAATTCTGAGGAAAAATGTCACGATTGCGAGATACAAACTCACAATTCTGAGGAAAAATGTCACGATTGCGAGATACAAACTCACAATTCTGAGGAAAAACGTCACAATTGCGAGATACAAACTTGCAATGCTGAGGAAAAATGTCACAATTGCAAGATACAAACTCACAATTCTGAAGAAAAATGTCACGATTGCGAGATACAAACTCACAATTCTGAGGAAAAATGTCACAATTGCGAGATACAAACTCACAATTCTGAGGAAAAACGTCAAAATTGCGAGATATAAACTCACAATTCTGAGGAAAAACGTCAAAATTGCGAGATACAAACTCACAATTCTGAGGAAAAATGTCACGATTGCGAGATACAAACTCACAATTCTGAGGAAAAACGTCACAATTGCGAGATACAAACTTGCAATGCTGAGGAAAAATGTCACAATTGCAAGATACAAACTCACAATTCTGAAGAAAAATGTCACGATTGCGAGATACAAACTCACAATTCTGAGGAAAAACGTCAAAATTGCGAGATACAAACTCACAATTCTGAGGAAAAACGTCACAATTGCGAGATACAAACTTGCAATGCTGAGGAAAAACGTCACAATTGCAAGATACAAACTCACAATTCTGAGTAAAAATGTCCAATTGCGAGATACAAACTCGTAGTTTTGAGAAAAAAGTCAATTGTGAGATATAAACTCACAATGCTGAGGAAAAATGTCACAACTGCGAAATACGAACTCGCAATTCTGAGGAAAAATGTCACAATTGCGATATACAAACTTGTAGTTTTGAGAAAAAAAGTCAATTGTGAGATACAAACTCGCAGTTCTGAGGAAAAACGTCACAACTGCGAGATACAAACTCACAATGCTGAGGAAAAACATCACAATTGCGAGATACAAACTTGCAATGCTGAGGAAAAACGTCACAATTGCGAGATACAAACTCACAATTCTGAGGAAAAACGTCACAATTGCGAGATACAAACTCACAATTCTTAGGAAAAATGTCACAATTGCGAGATACAAACTCGTAGTTTTGAGAAAAAAAGTCAATTGTGAGATACGAACTCGCAATTCTGAGGAAAAATGTCACGATTGCGAGATACAAACTCGCAATGCTGAGGAAAAATGTCACAATTGCGAGATACAAACTCACAATTCTGAGGAAAAATGTCACGATTGCGAGATACAAACACAATTCTGAGTAAAAATGTCCAATTGCGAGATACAAACTCGTAGTTTTGAGAAAAAAAGTCAATTGTGAGATATAAACTCGCAATTCTGAGGAAAAATGTCACGATTGCGAGATACGAACTTGCAATTCTGAGGAAAAACGTCACAATTGCGAGATACAGACTCGCAATTCTGAGGAAAAACATCACAATTGCGAGATACAAACTCGCAATGCTGCGGAAAAACGTCACAACTGTGAAATACAAACTCGCAATGCTGAGGAAAAACGTCAGTTGTGAGATATGAACTTGCAATTCTGAGGAAAACGTCACAATTGCAAAATACAAACTCGCAATGCTGAGGAAAAACGTCAGTTGTGAGATATGAACTTGCAATGCTGAGGAAAAACGTCACAATTTCAAGATACAAACTCACAGAATTGCGACTTCATTTCTCAGAACTGCAATCTGACAGTTCTGACTTTATAACGTGCAATTGCGAGAATTGTGAAAAAAAATTATTCAGTGGCAGAAATGGGCATCCATATTCTAACACTAAAAAGTTGATTAAAGCAAAGATTCTGGACAAGTAATAAGCTGGATTTTGTTTAAATCACATGATTGATGGGCACCTGAATTGGCATCCAGCCACCAACGTCTTTGAAGTAAAGCACCCTCTGATCTTTACGGAAGGCCAAAGCGTTATCAGTCTGGAGGCGGTTCAGCTCCTGTTCGTTATTCACCACAAAGATCTGCAGCACAGACATTAAATATTATCAACTGCTGGACTGGCAAAATCAATTATGCTTCTAAAATTGAATATCATCCACAAAAACAATCCATCCAGTGCGGTGCACAGATATCTAGGAATATTCAGGCTTAGTTTGTAAAGTACACCGGCATTGCTGGCTTACCGCTGGCACTCTGGGATAGCTGCCCCAGTGCTCAAAAGAGGGGTTGGCACCCGAGGGGGCATTGCAGCCGCAGCGGCCTGGGCTGCCCGGTTGTCCCTTTTCTCCTTTCTGTCCTACCATGTACAGTCCTGGAGAGGAGAGGTAAACAACATCAAGCTGAAGGCCTAAATATCCCTTCATGTGATGCAAAGTAATGGAGTGATTTTAAGAGCTACTAAACCTGGCCCTCATCTATCACGAAGAGAAAGCAATTGAGTTAATATGCACAGAAACCAAAACAAGACAGCAGCTGTCCTGTGAATAAAGTGATGACATAATGTTTGTAATTCTGCGAGAAGCTTGGCCGCTCCGGCCGTCAGTTAAGGACATGATGTCATGGCTTCAGTCTCCTCTGGGGCTTCTGTTTCAGTCACGGATCTTGTTGCTTCTGAAGCTAAATAGACCAGTGGTGGGATTTCCTGCCGTGATTTAAGATCCATGTGCTTTAGTGTCTGCACATGGCCAATGCTGCAATATCATCATGTGATCTTGTAACGGCCGTTACCATCACAAACACTGATGATGACAACTCCAGTTCTCAGAGCCCATTGCTCTGCACATTTTGTATGTCTCCCTCATTTAACGCACCTGATTTAGATCATCAGCTCATTAGGAGAAAGATCCATGAACTAAACTGAG
Organism: Labeo rohita; assembly: GCF_022985175.1. Taxonomy (NCBI): domain Eukaryota; kingdom Metazoa; phylum Chordata; class Actinopteri; order Cypriniformes; family Cyprinidae; genus Labeo; species Labeo rohita. The sequence goes on along the minus strand of NC_066884.1, from coordinate 26,268,195 downwards.
TGTGTCAGATTCAGAAACATACAAAATGTCCAGAGCAGTGGGCCCTGAGGACTGGAGTTGAGAACCACTGATTTAGATGGCCAATCAAATCAAAGTAGGCGGGGTTTACTGTTCACACAAGAAAGAGAGTTGCAGCGTGAAGCATTTAAAATAAGCAAGGTAAGATGGAAGTAGCAAAATATTAATTATTTGACAAACGGTTTACTATAGAAATGTTATATGGCCGACAGTAATAGAATGCAAATTAGTCAACTTTTTTTCTCAAATATGGCCGTTTTAAAGGGATAGTTCGCCCATTTAAGACATGAAGTTGTATGCAATCCTTACCAGCACTATAGTGTATACACGCTGACCCACTCTGTGGTCACCTCCCTGGTCAGAGTTCTGGCCGCTGGAAGTTTTTCAAGAAAGTAGGCCCGGTTAGTTTCCGGGGCCTCAAAACTGTGCGTTTTTACGTGAAAAAATTATATGCGTTTCAAAGCTTGATTAATTTACATCACAAAAAACACTCCAGACAAAATTCATACCCCAGTTTTAATCGGCACTATTTTCTTTCCATTTCCATCAATCCGCGCTGCTGTCAACGTCAACAGTGCGCACGTTCCGATCAGCTGTTCCATAGTGTTTACACACTCGAATGACAACGACGTAAAAAGTAGAAAATTAACAATGGTGCGAACTTGTAAATTCCCAGGTTGTGACCACAAGAATGTGCCGGGATCACCGTTCAGATTCCATCGTTTTCCTGTTTCGGATATAGCTATGAGACAGCTTTGGCTGGTTGCCATCGGCTATTCTGCGGGAGATAAAATATCCAGTATCGAGGATTTTCGTGTGTGCAGTGCTCACTTCAGCAAGACGATTGCATCCCAAACCAAGGAGGAAAAAGCAAAAAACGGATTTTAAAGATTTTCAAGCACACTTATAAACACGATGATACCGACACAGGTTCCGCATAGTTACAGACAATAACAGCAATAGCGAAGCATCATATTTTGTTGTGTTATATAGATTCAATTCAATTCATTAGTAAAGACATTTGCCGATTTTCTCACCACATAGACAGTCGATTGTTGTCGATGCAATCATTGCCCCGGTTAGCATATTCTCAGTGTAGCCTAAAAACTGACGTTAGCTTCAAAATAAACCTGTCGTATGCGACATAAAGTTAGTAAATAGAGCTTACCCATGGTACTGGTACAGCAGAACTCTTTAAAATCCGTTTTTTGCTTTTTCCTCCTTGGTTGGGGATGTAATCGTCTTGCTGAAGTGAGCACTGCACACACGAAAATCCTCGATACTGGATATTTTATCTCCCGCAGAATAGCCGATGGCAACCAGCCAAAGCTGTCTCATAGCTATATCCGAAACAGGAAAACGATGGAATCTGAACGGTGATCCCGGCACATTCTTGTGGTCACAACCTGGGAATTTACAAGTTCGCACCATTGTTAATTTTCTACTTTTTACGTCGTTGTCATTCGAGTGTGTAAACACTATGGAACAGCTGATCGGAACGTGCGCACTGTTGACGTTGACAGCAGCGCGGATTGATGGAAATGGAACGAAAATAGTGCCGATTAAAACTGGGGTATGAATTTTGTCTGGAGTGTTTTTTGTGATGTAAATTAATCAAGCTTTGAAACGCATATAATTTTTTCACGTAAAAACGCACAGTTTTGAGGCCCCGGAAACTAACCGGGCCTACTTTCTTGAAAAACTTCCAGAGGCCAGAACTCTGACCAGGGAGGTGACCACAGAGTGGGTCAGCGTGTATACACTATAGTGCTGGTAAGGATTGCATACAACTTCATGTCTTAAATGGGCGAACTATCCCTTTAAAATATGGTATGATTTACATGATTCATGTAATTTTGAATGAAACGTTTTGCATTTTAAATATATTAGGCATAAAAAATGAACGTGCCTGTGCTTAAAGTATTATTCGCAAATAATACAAAACATGGTTATGGCCTTGTATCTTGAAATCTTAAATTTAACAAATCCAAATCAAATGATTTATAAATTAGTAAAAAAAAAAAGGAATGCATTCAAACAACAATGCCTAATATTAATAATACATATATATTATATATTTATTTATTATATATTTATATCTTTCAAAAGATGATTTATTTATTTATTTATTTTTTAGAATTATTTTATTTGACAGTAAGGATTTTTCTATATATGTGGTAAATTTCAAATAAAATACACCACAAATATATGTTTTTAACTTTTTCTTTCTTTCTTCGTTTAAACTTTTTAAGGTTTTTACTTTCTTCCAGGTAAAAGGTTTCTATAACTATATTACACAGAAAAAAAGTGTTTCTTAAATTTAGCTTTGCACTCACAGAAAATTACATTTGATAAATATATTAAAATAGAAAATGTATTTATTTTAAATGGTAATAATACGATTTTAGTGTTTTACTGTATTTTTGGTCAAACAGATGTAGCCCTGGTGAGCATAAGACTTCAAAAAAAAAAAAAAAAAAGGAAAAATTGAACAGTGCTGTAACTGATTTTCTTAATTTTAATTAATTATTTTTTATAATTAATTATTTTTAATAACTGATAATTTTTTTTAATTACATATAATTATTTTCATTTACTTAATTCATTTTATGTTCTAAATGTTCCATGTAATTTCTCCAAAAAATAAATAAATAAATAAATAAAATAAAATAAAATAAAAAAATAATAATAATTTTAATTATATATATATATATATATATATATATATATATATATATACACACACACACTTTTTTATAGACCACAAGAGATTTGAGAACTGATAGCACATGTAAATTTAATACCTGAGGCAGGCAAACCAGGAGGGCCAGGATGACCAGGGGCCCCCTGAGGGCCTGCAGGACCCATGGGTCCAGTTGCACCAATGTCACCTTTTGTACCCTGTATCAGAAATCAATAATAACGGTCATTTGCTTCCAATGCTTTTGCACTGTTGCCATGTTGCTTTTATGTGTTTGGGGATGGATCACCTGCTTTCCTCTTTTTCCTGGGCGGCCGGTGGGTCCCCTGTTCCCTGAGCTTCCAGGTTCTCCTTTTGGGCCCATTTCACCCTGAGAAATGATTTTAACATCACAAATTACTTTTGTTTCATTATGTTAATAAATAATAGACCCATTTGTTTTACGTACAACTTATATAAAATATGTATAATAATACGCAATAATATTTTCAGGACCTTCTGGCCAAGCATTCCAGGAAGACCCATTGATCCCTGAAACAGTACAAAAATGTACAAAAAAAATTAATGAAGGATTCAACCAGTTACAATTTGCAATATAAAACTAATTGTACCATGATAACTTACCTTGTCACCTTTTAAGCCAATTTCACCTCTGAAACCTTGTGAACCCTAACAGGACAACATTACAAACAGCAGAAAAATAATTTAACAATGAACAACCGGGGTAAAAAAAAAAAAATGAAAGAATGACCTGAATGATGAATAAAAGTGGGTTCAGAGAGGTAACTCACTTTTTCTCCCTTATGTCCAGGTAAGCCCTGCAATAAATGAATAATATTTAGCACACAAAGTACATTATGTCCATATGACAAGGCATTATGACTGTAGATGTCCTGATTCAGAAAATGAAGACTATCCAGACCTTGGGTCCAATTGGTCCTCTTGCTCCTGGCATGCCCATCAGCCCAGGGTCGCCTTTCTCCCCCTGTAAAACACACAGAGATCACCTCACTGGACACTAAAGTACACTACCATGCTGTCACAACATTGTTACACATTTGTAAGTAAAAAACATTTTTGTCAGCTAAAATAACAAAGATACATCTTGAGAAACAGAATCATGACTAGTTAGTAGGTCTACTTTATGTTCAAATGAAGAGGGAATAAACTTCTATTCGGTGGTTTAGGAATTGTTCATGTGAGGATGGAATTAATTACTCACTTTAGGCCCAGTTGGTCCTTGCCATCCACTTGGTCCCTGTCTTCCTGGCAGACCCGGAGGGCCAGTGCGACCCTATAACACATGCAACATCATTTTACACAAAAAGAAATATAAGATTTAATAATAAGATTTAAAATTAGCTACAATATTATTTACAAACATACTGGTGGATTTTACTGAAACTGATGTCTTAGGAAAGTGTTCTGGCTTAAAATGTCAAATTATTTTCCATGCTCAGATTGCTGGCATTGTTTTGGCTGATATGTCGTTAGTGCATTATTTATTTTCCAAACATCCTAATTTCTTTTTTATTTAGATTTTTAAAAAATAGCTTGAAAACAGCAGCAGCTGAAGAGAGTGTTTACTGTTATACTCTAAAATAAAATAGATTTTGGTGCTGTCTGCAAACAAATGAAAAGGCACACCATATTTATCAAAAACAGAGGTTAGGGGGAGTGTATACAAGGAAAACAATACAGGTCCATGAACAGAACCTTGCGGAACACCGCAAATATACTATTAAAGGTACTGTATGTAAAGCTTTTTTTTTAAGTTATATTTATGGGCTATTATTCGATTATTATTCAAAGACAGCAGAGAACAGACAGGAAAGCACTGGGTGGAGAGAGAGGGCTGAGATTGACAAAAGACCTTGAGATAGGAATCGAACATGGGTCACCGCAAGCACAGATGTGCTTTATGTCGGCACACTAACCACAAGGCTACCACTGCTGACAAAGGTAATGTCTAAGAAAGACATATTTCTTTTAAGCAATCTAACAGCAGCAGAAAAGAACGTTTATTGTTACACTGTAAAATAAGATAGATTTGGGTGTCGTCGGCATATAAATGAAAAGACAAACCATATTTATTAAAAACAGAGGCTAGGGGGACTATATACAGAGAAAACAATACAGGTCCAAGAATAGATCCCTGCGGAACACCACAAATATACTATTAAAGGTACTGTATATGTCAGCTATAAATGTCCTTACATAATGGCAGATTTCACTAAGGTGATGTCATGGGAAAGTGTTCTTGGCTTAAAAAATGTCAAATTATTTTGCATGCTCAGATTGCTGGCATTGTTTTGGCTGATATATCTTTAGTGCACAGGTTTTGGCTGTCCAGTGCAGTAGTTCAACACAGTTTTGGCACATAATAGAAATGATTAGGCCAAATTTCTTCAAATCATAATTTTATGATGAAATTCTCAATGAATGCTTAAATATTCCCTAATATAACAGAATTGGCTATAACATACATTTTAAGCACAGATGGATTACTGTTTTGACAAATCGGAAGCCAGGATGAGAGATTTTTGTTTTGTAAAGCACCTTTAAGATGTACAAATCTGAGTTTAAATCTGATATGTGATCTTAAGGTTCTAGAAGGACTATAGGGCAGCAATAAATCAGTAGTGAAGTGCCAGATTTATGAGGGATCTGTAGACAAATAATAAGACTTTAAAGTCAATTTTATACAATAGGTATAATGTGTTCACATTTGAGACATAATTTATTTTCTAAATATTATCTTTTTTTTTTTTTAGATTTTAAACACTTGCTTGAAAGCCAGTTTAATTTCTTTTAAGCAATCTAACAGCAGCTGAAGAGAGTGTTTATTGTTATACTGTAAAACAAGATAGATTTGGGTGTCTTCAGCATATAAATGAAAAGACAAATCATACTTATTAAAAACAGAGGCTAGGGGAACCATATACAGACAAAACAATACAGGTCCCAGAATAGATCCCTGCGGAACACCACAAATATACTATTAAAGGTACTGTATAAGCTTCAAATTGGCTACAAATGTCCTTACATAATGGCAGATTCCACTGAAATTGATGTCTTAGGAAATTGTTCTTGGCTTAAGAAACATCAAATCATTTTGCATGCTCAGGATGAGAGATTTTTTTTTTTTTTTTTTTTTTTGTAGAGTACATTTAAGATGTACAAACGCAAGTTTACATATAATATGTGATCTTAAGGGTATAGATAGAGTAGAGGGCAGCAATAAATCAATATTGATGTGCCAGGTTAATGAAAGCTTTGTAGACAAATAATAAGGCTTTAAGTCAATTCTATACTTCTATACTTCTAGACAGGGAACAAGTTCAAAAAGTAGATGTAATGTGGTCATAATTAAGACATAACTTACTTTCCAAACATTATAATTTATTTTTAATTTAGATTTTAAAAACTTGCTTGAAAGCCATATTTCTTTTAAGCAAGCTAACAGCAGCTGAATAGAATGTTTATTAAAAATAAGATCAAATAAAATTGGGTGGTGTCGACACATAAATGAAAAGACAAACCATATTTATTAAAAACAGAGGCTAGGGGGACTATATACAGGAAAAACAATACAGGTCCAAGAATAGATCCCTGTGGAACACCACAACCAAAAGGTATGTTGGAAGATGAGAAATGCACCAGATGAACAGTAAACCACCTATTTGATAAAAAAAAAAAAGTAAAACTACACAATTCCACTGAGCATCAGTAAGGTGTCATGACCGCCATTCTGTTTCCAATGCATCTAATCTCTGCAATGCCTAACGATGATTGGCTGCTCAATTGCAGGACAGTAAGGACAAGGTGAGGACAACATGTCTTCTGAGTGCTCTAAGGGACAAAACAGCCATCAGAACGATGGACAGAGAGAGAGAGAACAATCTAAACCAAGCCCCATCAGTCTCATGGCTTTAATTAAATTACGTGCTAAGGGCAGGAGGCGGGCATTGTGGGAGAGCGAATGATTTATTGGGCTGCCCCAGCACTAAGCTAAATTACTATGCAATGCTGCAAAGCTTCCTACTCCTGCAGCACTCCACTCTCAATGCCTGTTTGGAGTAAAACAATGCACCAGCACACCCAAAATCCTGTGCAGCAGTTGAGTGGCTTCTCGGTTTACCCACAGGCCCGCTGTAGGTATTACTGACTCTGGTCCCAAATGCCTTCCAGGAAACCACACAAGCCCACAATGTAATTGTGGGACAGGAGCCATGGGGATGTTCCATTGCGGATTGAACCTAATGATGGTGACCACAAGCATCCCCTGATGCTTGTAAATTACAACACATCACATGGAATCATGTGACCTGCGTATCTTTGTCAAAGTTACGGTTGCTCTGAATTTCCTTCAGCTCACGTTATGCTGCAGCTGTAAAAGTATGCATTTCACAATTCTTGATCTTCCCTTTTTTCAAAGTAAATCTACTTAGTGAAGGGCAGTGAGTCTCACCTTTTGTCCAGGTCTTCCAATTTCACCCTGCAACACAGAGGGGAGGAGGGAATAAGAACAGAGTCAGTCCATTAGTGCATTAAAGTATACAGTGTCTTTAGTCTTTGGCAAAAACAGTTGAAACTTGGTGTTTTCTGAACCTGGTTTAGTTTTAGAACCTAGTTATTATAATTACTATAACAAGTACATAGTATGCTGATTAGAACTGTAAAAAAGAGCAACATAACAAGAATAATTTAAATTCAATTATATGGACCACTTAGTCAGCTTCGGTTCTTAACTTCTTTTCTTGCTTTTGCCTGTGTTTGTATATATGTACATACAGTTGAGGTCAAAAGTTTACATACACCTTGCAGAATCTGCAAAATACTAATTATTTTACCAAAATAAGAGGGATCATATAAAATGCATGTTATTTTTTTTATTTAGTACTGACCTGAAAAAGATACGTCACATAAAAGACACGTAGACATGTAGTCCACAATAGTAAATAATAGTTGAATTTATAAAAATGACCCCTTTCAAAAGTTTACATGCACTTGATTCTTAATACTGTGTTGTTACCTGAATGATCCACACAGCTGTGTTTAGTGATAGTTGTTCGTGAGTCACTTGTTTGTCCTGAACAGTAAACTGCCTGCTGTTCTTCAGAAAAATCCTTCAGTTCCCACAGATTCTTTGGTTTTTCAGCATTTTAGTATATTTGAACCCTTTCCAACAATGACTGTATGATTTTGAGATCCATCTTTTAACATTGAGGACCACTGAGGGACTCATATGCAACTTTTACAGAAGGTTCAAACACTCAACGATGATTCAGAAGGAAACACGATGCATTATGAGCCAGGGGTGAAAACTTTTGAACTAAATGTGTATATTTTTCTTATTTTACCTAAAAGTCATGTTTTTTTTTTTTCATTTAGTGCTGCACTTCAGAAGCTACAGAAGATACTTACATGTTCCTCAGAAGACAAAATAAGATACATTCACCCTGATCTTCAGATTCCAAAAGTTTTCACCCCCCAGCTTCTAATGCATTTGGTTTCCTAACTAAAAAATAACATGCATTTTGTATGATCCCTCTTATTCTGGTAAAACATTTAACAGATTTTTAGATTCTGCAAGGTGTATCTAAACTTTTGACCTCAACTGTAAGTTTGTGTCGTACCTTATCTCCCTTTGGTCCCTTTGGTCCCGGCAGTCCAGCAGGACCCTGATCATAAAACAAACATAATTGTTTAATGCTTATTCAAAATGTCTTGCTAAAGCCACAGCAACTGTAAATATTAATATTGACCAAGAGTGTTGACTCCAGCTTATAACTGTCATGAGTAAGTCATTTCAATGCCATAAATATTGGCTATTTCCAAACAGGTTTCCCAAACACTCCATCTGCCTTCTATTGGTTGACATAAAAACGATAGCTTAACCCCAAACTCAAACAATGTTCACAGAGCCATGCCATTGATACTTTTTGAGGAAATCAGTCTATGAATGATTCACATTTGCTTCCGTATAGTTTAAGCTCAAATGCTTTTTAATGAAAAATGGCCGACAATCTTAATAATATTTGCTACAGATATGAGATTGGACTGGACTTGGGGGGCAGGGGTGAACTCTCTCTTGGGGTTTTGAGCGTCTGTGTGTCTCTCTTGGGGTTGTTTCTAAGAATGGTACGATGGAGCGGAGGCTGGCAATGGAAAAAGGTCTATTTCCATCTGCTCTAAATGTGGCGCGTTAATGGCCTGCTGTGTCGCGGGGGGCCAAACTGGTCACATCCGTGTCACTACAGAAAGACGTCTGGGGAACTCACACGGGTCTCACATGCTGAGAGGGTTATGAAGGCTAATTACAGAGCTGGAACTGACCATTGTGACAACCCAATACTCTGCTTCCTTCAAGCACCAACTATACAATCCTCAACAAATCTGCGTGTGACTTACTTGTACTTACAAATGTGTCAGACAGTTTTTAACATTCTGTTCTTTTAAATAAAGCTTATGGGTCACTATTTTTTGTCTGGATTCATTTATTCAGAAATTAAAAAATTGCATTAATAAATCCTCTTTCATGATGGGAATGTTTTCAATTTATAAATCAAAAAGAATTTTGATCTCAAGTAAAAAAGGGGTTATAAAGTTAAAAAGGGAAAAAAAAATCAAGGCGATACAACTCTGATATCATAATAAAGTGAAAATAAATTTTTAAATAAAATAAAATTTTAAGTAGTTTGGCCAACTTTTTTAGTATTTCTCAGAAGGAATATTTTAACCAAACTGCTTCACTAATTTAAATATTTGAAATAGTTGTTGTTGTTGTTGTTGTTGTTTTTCTTTCACATTACAAAATCAAGGTCATGTGGTATGACCAACGTTTAGAACATGCAGGGGAATATAATTCCATGTAATCTGACCTTTTTTTATGAAACGGCAAGGTTAGGATGTAATATGTCATGCGGTGCAACTTCCCAAAACATAAAAAAATAATTTATGAATTATATATATATAAAAATCTTTATACATCATCTTTATACATCATCTGAAAGCTGAATAAATAAGCTTTCCATTGATGTATGGTGTGTTATGATAAAATAATATTTGGCTGAGATACAACTATTTCAGTATATGGAAGCTGAGGGTGCAAAAAAATCTAAATATTGAGAAAATCGCCTTTAAATTTGTCCAAATTAAGTTCTTTGCAATGCATATTACTAATCAAAAAATAAGTTTTAATATATTTACAGTAGCAAATTTACAAAATATCTTAATGGAACATAATCTTCCCTTAATTTCCTAATGATTTTTGGAATAAAAGAAAAATCTATAATTTTTTCCCATACAATGTATTTTTGGCTATTGCTACAAATATACCCCAGTGACTTAAGACTTCTTTGGTCTTGAGGTTTTGTGGTCCAGGGTCATATATATAGTGCAGTTAAAAAAGTTATGATGCTGAAAATTCAGATTTGCATCACAGAAATAAATTATAAAGTATATTAAAATACAAAACTGTTATTTTAAATTGCAATAATATTTCATAATATTACTTTTTTGTATTTCTGATCAAATAAATTGAACTTTGATGAGCATAAAAGACTTCTTTAAAAAACATTTTAACAATCTTACTGATCCCAAACTTTTAAATGGCAATGTATATTTTTTTAAAATAACAATCAAGATTCACAAAATTGTGTTAAAGGTGTAGTAAGGAAAGTATTTTCACTTGATAGTTACGCCACTTGATGTTTTAGAGCATTAAATGGAAACTCTTCTGGTATAATGGTAAAAAAAAAGGTAGGCTAAAAGTTTTTCAAAACTACATGAAAGCAATATGAATACAAAGAATATGTTCTGAACATCTAATCAAATCTAAACAAGATTTTTTCCTTTTCCTTTCTATCTAGCTTGTCAAATGTTCTTATACACAGTCTTTGCCATTGGAACAGTGTACAAAATCAACCTAGCCTCCAAACAGAACAACTATAGATCAATGTGGTATGACATTCACTCAGTGTGAAGGAGATCCTTACAGATGAATAGTTTCATTGCAAGTGTTTGTTCCAAAATGTACGTAAATATGTTTTAAAGTCAGCTGTTTCATAGAAACTACACACATGTTTAGCTTCATCCTCAACATCACATTTGAAGCACATACCTGAGGGCCAGGAGGTCCTGCTGGTCCTGGAAGTCCCGGGGAACACGTCGGGGGTGTGGGATTGGGCTTCTCTTCTGAGTTCCATTTATTTGGTGGAACATCAGTCACAGTCTATAAAATATGTTATAGAAAATTACATCTAGAAACAATGATAGAAATCAGAAAATGTTAAAGTGTAATTTTTGAGATTCCTAATATTGTTTTGGGAGTCTCCTACAATAGATTTACACACATGCAAGGTCAAACAACACTTTCGTTTTCTCTATGCATTTAAAGGAGAAGTCCACTTCCAGAACAACAGTTCACAAATAATTTACTCACCCCCTTGTCATCCAAGACGTTCATGTCTTCCTGTCTTCAGTCATGAAGAAATTATGTTTTTTGAGGAAAGCATTTCAGGATTTTTCTCCATATAATGGACTTCATTGGTGTCCTGATTCTGAACTTCCAAAATGTAGATTAAATGCAGCTTTAAAGGTCTCTGAGCGATCCCAGCCGAGGAAGAAGGGTCTTATTTAGCGAAACGATCTGTCAATTTTTTTCAGAAAATAAAAATTTGTATACTTTTTAAGCACAAAAGCTTGTGTAGCACATACTATTGAATCACGTCGAAAAAGGTCATGCGGAATGTAGGCGGAACCACAGAGCCAGTGTTTACAAAGCGAACGTGCAAAAACTAAGAAAGTGCAAGTAAGTCAAACGCTGTTTACAAACAAAAAGGTACAACGATGTCGGACGACGCTGAAGTTGTAGGAGAAAATAACATGGAGTTTTTCAACAAACTCTACCTTTTTGAGCCGGAGTACACAGACGATGAACTTGAGGTGATTCGAAGACGTGATTCGTAGTAGTGATGGGAAGTTCTGATCATTTGAGTCCTGACCTTTGAGTCTCATTCAGCAAAATGAACAAATCTTTTTTTGAGTCATTTCGTTAATTTTAGCAAAATCAGCATCACGTGACAGCCCCATAAGATGAACTAACGACAACTCGAAAAACCAGAAGACTCGAAACAGGTGAACTAATTCCAGTACAGACCCTAATAGGATGTTGCACATGAGCGACTGAATGAATCACTCCCCGAGACGACTCGTTCTTCCCCAGTCACATTAAAGATTCGTTCAGAATGAAAGAATCGTTCAAGAACGACCCGTGGACGTGCAGCACAGAGCCTGTGCTACACAAGCTTTTGTGCTTAAAAAGTATACAAATGTTTATTTTTCGAAAACAATGACAGATCGTTTCGCTAGATCGTTTCTTCCTCGGCTGGGATCGTTTAAAGCCCTTCGAAGCTGCATTTGAACTGCATTTTGGATGTTCAAATTCGGGGCACCATTGAAGTCCATTATATGCAGAAAAATCCTGAAATGCTTTCCTTAAAAACCATAATTTCTTTACGACTGAAGACAGAAAGACATGAACATCTTGGATGACAAGGGGGTGAGTAAATTATTTGTAAATTGTTGTTCTGGAAGTGGAGTTTTCCTTTAATATCACCTCATTTTCTAGCAACTCTCCAACAATTCGTTCAAAGCACTTCAAAGATTCAGTCTCTCTTAACCAACCCCCTCTTTTCCTTGAGCCTACTCTGCTCTGATAGGTCAGATGGCCCAGTCTGTTGTGATTGGTCTACCGTGTAAAGCACGTATCAGAAACGATACGGCCACTGTCATAGTTTCATATTTTGAACGCTTGATAGAAAATATAAACATCTATTAATTTATCATACTTACAGGTTGTGATTTAGTGGAGACAGCTGGTCTAATCAATCTGGCTACTGAGTCATCTTTCAAGAGCAAGCGTTTTGTGAATCCCGCATTAAACTTGTCAAGATTCTTTATTTTGGGAGACAGTAACTTTATTTATTGTGCACTTTCGGGTGTCCAACTTTGCTGATCGATTACATCATGCACACTGCATGAAAGGCAATTTTGGAAATGGCATACAGTAATGGGGCACTTTAAATAACTTGAACTTTCTTTGAATTTGTATTTCTTTATCACCATAGACTATTGTGCTCATGGGGACAAACCTAACTGACACCCTGAATCCTGAAGTACTGGAACCTACACATGAAATCCAGGTGCTTCATCAGGTGTCATGCATCAGGACTCACCAGAGGGCCCTGCCGCCACAGTGAAGGGGGTGGAGGGAAGAGAGGAGGCGGAGGTGGACTCAGTAAACAGCAGGGGTTGAATTTCTTTCTGGTTTCCAGCAACTGGAGATCTAGATGAGGGGAAATAAGGTTCATGAGGAACATGCCAACAGACACGTGGTCCAGTGGAACAGTGTTTCACTACACTGTTTTGGAAAAGAGGGACTGAAACACATGACTGTGTGTTTGATACTATGATACTTATCAGGTTGATGAAAGGTCCTCCATTAGTGAAACTAAAGATTTATCTGCATTTATATGTAATGTTAGAGCATTTCTTAGAAATATGTTTTCAAAGTACTTTTCTGAGGCATTTTTAAAGACTTCATCAACTGATGTAAAATGTTTTTTTAGTGAATCTACACTACCAGTCAAAAGTTTTTGAACAGTAGGATTTTTAATGTTTTTTTAAATGTCTCTTCTGCTCACCAAGCCTGCATTTATTTGATCCGAAGTACAGCAAAAACTCTAATATGCTGATTTGCTGTTCAAGAAATATTTATTATTATTATTATCAATATTTAAAACAGTTTTACATTTTTTTAAGATTCTTTGATGAATAGAAAGATCCAAGGATCAGCATTCGAAACTATAATTGTTTATTTTTTTGCGGGGGGGAAGAATTTATAGAAATTAATACTTTTATTTAGCAAGGATGCTTTAAATTAATCAAAAGTGATGGTAAAGACTTCTTAAAATGTTACAAAAGATTTCTAATTCAGATAAATGCTGTTCTTCTGAACTTTCTATTCAGAAACCTGAAATGAAATCAACTCAGCTGTTTTCTACATAATAATAAATGTTTTTTGAGCAGCAAATCAGAATACTACAATGATTTCTGAAGGATCATGCGACTGGAGTAATGATGCTAAAAAATCAGCTTTGAAATCACAGGAATAAATTAGATTTTAAAACATTCAAATAGAAAACAGTTATTTTAAACAGTAAAAATATTTCAAAATGTTACTGTTTTATATACTTTGGATCAAATAAATGCAGGCTTGGTGAACAAAAGAGACTTCTTTGAAAAAAAAAAAAAAAAAAAAAAAAAAAAAACATTAAAAATCTTACTGTGCAAAAACTTTTGACTGGTAGTGTATATGTACAGTATATGTATTGTTTTTATCTTTTGATACCTAACATATTTTGAAAAGCTTTGCTGTTAAAGTGTTTATTTAAAATCGTAATGTAAAATATAAATGTAAATGTAAAAAATACCCCATTACATTGACAATTATTGTCACGCAGAAGCACTACATATTATAATTAAAAACAAAAACAAGCAACAGTACATTAAAATAGAGGAGTACAAAAAGATGTTAACTTTGCAAAAACAAGCACTTGCCTAATTAAACTTTTCACTGCAGTGTTGGCTAACAAAACTGAAACACAGCCATTTTGCCATTAGAGATAATAACCAGAGATAATTCACTGATGCCTGTAGGGAAATTTATTGCAGAATTAAGGCAATATATTCCCACTACACGCCTGCAAACTCCAAATTTTTCAGTATAGTATTAAAATCCCCATAATATTCAAACAAATCTATTAAGGCACACATTTGACTCAGAGCATACAGTAAATTACATGTTTGCACACAATCTAAAGATTTTTTAAAGAGCAATGCAACCTAATTCACATTATCAATATTCTGCAACTGCATTTATATGACTAAGTTATTTAGTCAATTAGTTTGATTTGGATATCATGTGCAAACATACTTTTCTCTGCAAGAGAAAACCCCTAATATCATGAAAAGGAGAGTATTGTCTTACCTGTTGGAAGAGGGAATATATTATCCACGTAAGAGAATGACGCCACATAGCAGAGGAGTTGAAAATATAGTCCAAGTGTGAACAGAATCATGCTGCCGGCTGCAGTCTACCTCCAATAGCACCGAGGAGTGATCTGAGGCAGTCCCGCACTACTCCTGTCTCTCCCCGCCTCTCTCTCTCTCACACACACACTAGATCCACGCCTTTAGGAGAAGTGAATGCCAGCCAATGTCTGTTACACCTCTCCCATGTATTGGCCCTGAGCTAAATATACAGGAGGCAGCCGGTCAGCTGCCCTCTGTAGCCAATATTAGCCTGTTACTACTGCCAGCCCTGCCTTTGTTTCCCCTGCCTCAAATGGACAGAGAAAACAAAACAGGACGGATAGAAATGACATTGAAATGACAAGGTGTCATGCC
Organism: Labeo rohita; assembly: GCF_022985175.1. Classification (NCBI taxonomy): domain Eukaryota; kingdom Metazoa; phylum Chordata; class Actinopteri; order Cypriniformes; family Cyprinidae; genus Labeo; species Labeo rohita. The sequence goes on along the minus strand of NC_066884.1, from coordinate 26,253,002 downwards.
AGAGGCGATAACACCACCCTGGTAACATATTTGCTCAATGAAATCCAATACTTGTTTCTTATCATTTTTTGGGAGCTGTTTTGCTTTAGCATGTCACACGTTCTCACAAAATTTGATATGTATTTTTGCTTTCGACAACCATTCGTTAGATGAACAAGTCTTTTTTTATCCCCTAATCACCAGAAAATACACGATTTATATCATCCTCTGAGCCAGGTTAGAACTATCGGTTTAATTCTCTCTCATATATGAATGATTTTGAAGATATTACTTGATTATATGACTAATCCAAGGTTAGAATTATCAACAGTGACAGAAAAAAATGCAAACTGTTTTCTGATATATCGGTGGGTGTTTTAAAAGGAGAAGTCCATTTTCTAGAACAACAATTTACAGATAATGTACTCACCCCCTTGTCGTCCAAGATGTTCATGTCTTTTTTCTTTAGTCGTAAAGAAATTATGTTTTTTTTGTGGAAAACATTTCAGCATTTTTCTCCATATAATGGACCGATATGGTGCCCTGATTTTGAACTTCCAAAATGCAGTTTAAATGCAGTTTGAAACAATCCCAAATGCGGTTGTAAACAATCCCAGCTGAGAAAGAAGGGTCTTATCTAGCGTAACAATCGGTTATTTTCATAAAAATAATACAATTTATATACTTTTTAATGCCAAACGCTCATCTTGTCTTACTCCTGTCTGAACTGTTTTTTTTTTTTTTTTTTTTTTTTCAGTTCATGACAGTTAGGGTATTTCGAAAAACTCCCATTTCATGTTCTCCCTCAACACTGTAAAAAACAAATTGTTGAGTCAACTTAAAATAATTTGTAACCTGGCTGCTTTAAAATTTTAAGTTCAGTCAACTCTTAAAAAAAAAAAAAAAAAAAAAAAAAAAGATTCCACTTGAAATGTTAAATTATACTAAGTGACAACTTAGATATTTGAGTTGAATCAACTTAACTTACCCATCTGTTAAGTTTAGCAAACACAAATATTTAAGTTGTTACTTAGTAAAACTTAACATTTCAAACTGACTAAACTTATTTTAAGCTGACTCAACAAATTGTTTTTTATTTTTTACAGTGAACTTCAAAATCGTCCTATATCACTGTTTTACCTTTTTTGTTAAGGGTGTTTGATCTTCTTTTCATGTTCACTTTGCAAAGACTGGGTCGGTACTTCTGCAGCGATGTGGGATGATTTTGAAATGATTTTTGAAGTTGAGGGAGAAAATATGATTGGAGTTTTTCGACATACCCTAACTGTCTTGAGCCAGAATACACAGAGTTCAGGGGGAAAGGCAAGACGAGCGTTTGAGATTAAAAAGTATTTAAATTGTATTTTTTTAATGAAAATAACCAATCGTTTCGTTAGATAAGACCCTTCTTCCTCGGCTGGGAACATTTACAACTTCATTTGGGAACGTTTGAAGCCGCATTTAAACTTTTGGTTCAAACATTGCAAGTTCAAAATCAGGGCACCACAGCAATCCATTATATGGAGAAAAATGCAGAAATGTTTTCCGCAAAAAAAACAAAAAAAAAACAATTTCTTTACAACTGAAGAAAGAAAGACATGAACATCTTGGATGACAAGGGGGTGAGTACATTATCTGTAAATTGTTGTTCTGGAAGTGGACTTCTCTTTTAATTGTTGTTTTAGCATCACAGAGATACTATTATAGTTATTATACTGCGTTATTATATATTTTTTATTATTATATCAGTTTTTTTTATATTTTTCATTCATTTAAATTTTAGTTAAAGTTTTAGTCGATTTGCTGTGTTTGCCTTTTTTTGTTATGCATGTCTATCATTTGTATTTATTTTTATTTCTATTTTAGTTATAACGTATTCTTCGATGACAACTTATTTACATTATGTGATGTTTGTTTTGTAAGCTGTGTACATTTTGTGCCCTTTTTTAGAAAACAATAATGTTTCTATCTACAGAACTCAATAGAACGCAAAAACTTTGAAGCTCAGCATCTCAAAAGTGCTCAGAACGCAGATAGAACCTTATAATTTAAAGGTGACGATAGTTATTTTGGTACATCAAGTGAAGCTAAATTAGAATGTGAAATGTTGAAATAAGACATTTCTTTTAAGTATTTTTTTTATGATTTTAGTTTTAGTAATAACCCAGTTAACTACATCCACAACAGAAAATTGCAGATTTTGTAAAAAAATAAATAATAAATTATATATATATTTGAAGTAATTTTTTTTTTATGGTTTTAGCTTTAGCATATAATAACCCTGTTATGTACATCAACACAGTGACAGAAAATTGCAGATTTTGTTAAAAAATAAAATAAAATAAATAAATTATATATATATATTAAGTCATTTTTTTATGGTTTTAGCTTTAGTATATAATAACCCTGTTATGTACATCAACACAGTGACAGACAATTGCAGATTTTGTAAAAACAAAGCAAAACTAAAAAAAGCTTATTAATAACTTGTTTGTACAATTTTTATTTTCGCAACATTAAGATACTATTACATTTTTTATTATTATATTGATTTATTATATATTTTGCTTATTATATCAGTATATTTTAATTTTAGGTTGTCTTTTTTTGCTATGTATGTCTATATAGTTTTTATTAATTTTTATTTCGGTTTTAGATATAGTTATTTCAGTAAATCAAGTTAAACTAAATTAAAATGTAAAATGTTGATTTGGCAACTAGCAGATATATAAGACATTTCTTTTAAGTATTTTTTTTTTATGATTTTAGTTTGAGTATATAATAACCCTGTTAACTACATCCATACTGCAATAGAAAACTGCAAATAAAAATGCAAATAAAAATAAACATAAATAATAATAAAGAATATTTTACATAAGGACATTTTAACATATTTTACCATTTTTCTGCAGATTGTAAGCAGGGTTATTATAACACAGAAATAAAGCATTTGATGTACTAAAATAATAAAACTAAAATAAAAAGTAATTAAAAAAACCTAACAAAACCACACACGAAAAATTAAGTTTCTAACTAAAATGAAAATATTAAAATAAAAACTGATTCAAAATATTGTATGAAAACTATAATAGTATCTCAGTGATACTAAAATAATGAATGAATATATTACATCTTTTTTGTCATTAAATGTGCTGATATATACATATAAAATTTGAAAAATCTTATCTTCTCATCTCTTTTTACTTTGTGGCAAAAAAAAACAACTGCTTGAGATGAAAATGATTTTTTTTTTTTTTTCCAATCAGCATAAATTTATTTTCAAGATGCAGTAAACTCTAATTTATATACAACGTCAGAAAGTCAGATTTGCTGTGGGTAAAACTCTGGTGTTGCTATTGTTTTTTTTCAATCAAAACTGGTTAGGGTTAGGGTAGTGATAACTTAGTGTGACCATCTACAATTTCTGAGCTGGAGGACTTGAATCTGAGACGGGCTGCCACAGGCATGTGATGTACACACATGCATAAAATGACAGAATTAGCCTGCATGCTCTGTAGTGGAATATCACAGATGTTTTCCAGCCCCTCTCGTCTATCTCGCCCTCCCTCTCTGTGTCCTTTTCTTCAGGACTTATCGACCACCACTACTCACAATTTATTGGCGCCTTTACTTTCCCTCAGAATTAATGACAGAGCAATTATGAAGAGGGCCGTTTAAAAGCCTGGTGAAGGATGCAGTCTGTAAACGCCTCCAATCAGACAGAGTGCAGAAAGAAGAGGAAAGAGTGAAAGACAGGCAGAGATGAGTCCATATGAACCGCATTTTAATGTTCCATCACAGGAAACAAAATCTTATCAAATTACATTAATTGGATCAAGTTGTTATTACAAAAATATATTTAATTCACTATAATTCTTTATACATTAACAATGTACAGCAAGTAAGGCCATTTTTGCTTGTGCACAATCATTTAAATTATAGCTAGGCTTTTACAGTGTGGCTGCGATAATGGTTACTTTAATAAGTCTTTTACATGCTGTAAAACTGTTGGGAACATTTCCACACCTGGAAATGTGAAGACGGTGTGATCTGCCAAGGCTAAGGAGGAGAAGCTCTCACTCTGTGATAAAGCAGCACGGTAATGATACTTTATGAAAGAGCAGAAGATGAGACCAGAAGACCTCAATTACCCATAGACACAGATGAGCTTAAACAGAAGCCCTCTAGAGCAGCACACACAACACTGACCTGAGGTCAGGTGAAGTTAAAAAACACATCTAAATGTACAATAGGGGTACAATTGGTAATAAATTGTAAATTAAAATAATCAAATATACATAGTCTATACAGCCAAATGTCCCTTAATTTGTTATTAGACAATGTACACTCTAAAAAGATGTTGGGTTCAGCCTGTTGGGTCATGTTATTGAGTTTATTTTAATATTTTTACCCAGGTGCTGCACTGTAAAAAACAATTTGAGTCAACGTGGCAACACTGCACAGAATGACTGTTGACAAAAAATACAATTTGTTGAGTCAGCTTAAAATAATTTGTTACCTGGCTGCCTTAAAATTTTAAGTTCAGTCAACTCAAAAAAAGTTTATTCAACTTGAAATGTTAAATTATACTAAGTGACAACTTAGATATTTGAGCTGATTCAACTTAAATTTTTAAGGCAGCTGGGTTACTTACACATCTGTTAAGTTTAGCGAACACAAATATCTAAGTTGTTACTTAGTACAACTTAACATTTCAAGTTGACTAAATTTATTTTAGTTGACTGAACTTAAAATTTTAAGGCAGCAGGGTAACAAATTATTTTAAGCTGACTCAACAAATTGTATTTTTTGTCCACAGTCATTCTGTGTAGTGTTGCCACGTCCGCAGAAATGGGGCTACTTTTATACTGTTGCTGCGTTTTTTTTTTTTTTTTGTTTGTTTGTTTTTTTCATGTCCACAGGTTGAAGCGACTCCAATAATGTAATATTTTAACTCCTGGAATGTTAGATTGATGAGGGGAACCCAAAACACGAATAAAAAAATGTGTATTTTACCCCCTGGAATGTGATTCTTACTGGGGGAGCCCCCTTTGGGCTACTTTTGGGCTAGTTTTGAGTAGAAATTGGGCGGTTTTTGTATTGATCTAGTGCGCCATTGCTGCGGTTGTGGTCGCGCTGGTGGTTGACAGGTTGAAACTTAAATGTCTAACAAACTGACTGACGTGAACTGGAACAGCCTACTGATAGCAGTTTTCTGCCCACTGGCTGCTAACTTAATTTTGTGTTTTTGAAGATTTCATGTTTATAAAGGACTGACTTGACACTGAATATTGTATATGCCCTGGTGAAAAAAACAGCATATGCTGGTAGGTATGTTTTGATGCTGGTTTAAGCTGGTCCTTTGCTGGTTTATGCTGGTTCTTGACCAGCAACATGACCAGCATAAACCAGCAAAGGACCAGCATCAAGACATACCTACCAGCATATGCTGTTTTTTTCACCAGGGTGAACTGTTCTTGTAATATACAGTTGAGGTCAAAAGTTCACAAACACCTCGCAGAATCTGTTAATTAAATGTTAATTATTTTACAAAAATAAGAGGGACATATTGTATGTTATTTTTTATTTAGTACTGACCTAAATAAGACATTTTACCTAAAAGACGTTTACATAGTTCACCAGAGGAAAAAAATATTGTTACCTGAATGATCCACAGCTGTGTGTGTGTGTGTGTGTGTACTTGTTTTTGCTACATTGTGGGGACCAAATGTCCCCACAAGGATAGTAAAACCTGAAATTTTTGACATTGTGGGGACCAGCCTGCGGTCCCCATGGGTACAAAAGCTTATAAATCATACAGAATGAGATTTTTTGAGAAAATAAAAATGCAGAAAGTTTTCTGTAAGGGTTAGGTTTAGGGGCAGGGTTAGGGTAAGGGGATAGAAAATACAGTGTGGACAGTATACAAACCATTGCCCCCACAAGGATAATAAACCAGACGTGTGTGTGTGTGTGTGTGTGTGTGTGTGTGTGTGTGTGTTTGTTGTTGTTGTTTGTTTGTTTTTTGTTTTTTTGACAGTCGTTTCCTGAGTCCCTTGTTTGTCCTGAACAGTTCTGTTCAAAAGTTTACACAGTAGTTTAACTGTTCAGGACAAACAAGGAACTCATGAACAACTATCACTAAAAAGCAACAAAACAGCTGTGGATCTTTCAGGTAACAACACAGTATTAAGAATCAAGCACATGTAAACTTTTGGGTCATTTTTATAAACCCAACTATTATTTTCTCTTGTGGACTATGTAAATGTCTTTTATGTTTAAAATATCTTATTCAGGTCTGTACTAAATAAAAAAATAACATGCCTTTTGTATGATCCCTCTTATTTTGCTAAAATAAATAACATTTTGCAGATTCTGCAAGATGTATGTAAACTTTTGACTGTATATAACTGTATATATACATTTTTATCATTCAAAATGAAAGACCTTCAACAGGTTGACCGACCAAGCAACATAGTCAAAAAAAAGAAAAGTTAAAATAACCCAGCATGTGTTCTGTCCAATAATCACCCAGTGCTGGGTTGCCAAATAACCCAGAAATGGTTGTTCTTAATCCAGCATTTTTCTAGAGTGTAAGCATTTTCTCTATAAAAGGAATAGTTCTTCAAAATCATTTACTCAGCCTCATGTTGTTCCAAAATTGTATGACTAGATGAACAACAAAATAAATGTAAATTTTGAAGAATCTTAATGCCGCTCTATTCCATAGAATGACAATTCATAGTGACTACAACTTGTGATGTTATCAGTGAACAAGAATTATCAGTAAATCAGTGAACGATAACTTTAGAAGTGCTTAGTAGAAATACACTGCACAAACCATACAAATTAATTTTTCAATCAGTGTGTTCCAGGGATTTCATTTTGTGTTAACCAACAAGGAAGTTAGCATCACCCTGTTTACCTCGACAAAAAAGATCTTTTCACAGGCTTTTGGATTATTGTAGAAAATATGAAACATGAATTGTGAACCACAGATGTAATTTCAGACAATTAACCAACAACCTGTTGATTTCAGGACAATGGAATTGGAAGTGCAAATGTAATGTTCCCAGGTTTGGATTCCTGAAGCATTCTATGAACTGTTGTCATATGGAAAGAGGTGCGTGGAAATGGTAAATGATGACAGAATTTTTATATTGGTGTGAACTATCCCTCAAGTATTCATAGAAAGAAATCTCTGGAAATTAATTTCAGTAAATAGAGACTGAGATAATGTTAAAATTATACAATTTTTCTTTTTATAGGAAATAGTGCCACCTACAGTAAATTGACTGAATGTAGTATAAGAAACAATGTTAGGTCATCAAGACATGATCCGATCTCATCCGATAGCTCTCTCAGCTTTACAGATTTGAACGTGTCAGCCAGGGAAACTCCTATAAGAGAGAAACACAAAGTCTCATTATGAACATTAACGACAACAGAAGTTCTGTTTACACATGAAGAAATGCTTTTGAAGACAGTTTCCATTCATTGTTGGGGAAGCCCTTTGAGTGTCAGTGTGACATACACAGAGAGTTTCAGTGCTCCAGCTCGCTGTGACACCCAATCCTTCAATATGTCTGCGTGTGGTTGCCAGGATACACCCGGCACAACAAAGAGGGTCACAACTTTCAATAATGGGGTCTCATAACTTTCAAAAATAGAAAGGTCAGTTATGTATAATGTGTGTATATGTCGGGGAGGTTAAAAAAAACGTGTGAGTGTTGAAATTTACGGTTACATCGGCCTTGTGATGTTAGGAACTCTAAATAGTCAAACATGTCAGGGGTCCAAAACCACAGCGCACTATTTCCAATCAAGTGTTTTCCTGCATAAGTGTTTTTTAAACCCTGTAAAGCCTGATGTAAAGCTTATAATAATAGTCTGAAAAATATATGATTTGTTTATTGTGTTAGTCAAAACATAAAAATAAAAATATGGGGCTCATACTCATAGAGGAGGGGGAAAAAAAACACCTTCAGTGGTTCAAACGGAACAGAAATATACAATTTGGAGCAGTTGCTGATAATTAAATTGCCCCGAAATGAGTTGAAATTCTTATGGCTTGTAATGTAAATCATTAAGATCATCATAACTTACATAAAATGCATATTAATATCAGTGATGCACATAAATAACACTCTATATTTCCCAATAATGTCTTAGTAAGATGACATTTAAATGCTTAGTTTTATGATCAAAGCTCTCTGGCTTTTAATGTGGAGGCAAAACATATTATGTAATGCAGTACAATGATGACTAATAGATGTACACTACCAGCCAAAAGTTTTTGAACAGTAAGATTTTTAATGTTTAATAACAGTTTTCTTTTAATATATTTTAAAATGTAATTTATTCCTGTGATCACAGCTAAATTTTCAGCATCATTACTTTTTTATTTTATTATTTATTATATTTATTTGTTTTTATTATTATTATTATTATCATCAATATTTAAACAGTTGAGTAAATTTTTTTCAGTTTTTCAGGATTCTTTGATGAATAGAAAAATACACTATACCATTCAAAAGCTTGGATTCTTGGATTCAAAAAAAGTATATCAACCAAGTGGTTGTGTACAACAGGTTTTTCAGCAAAGTTTTGATCATGCTGACAATTTAAACTTTAGCTGAATATCAAATATGATTCAGTAAGCTGTATAGGGTTAAAATTAGAAAATACAGTATCTCACAAAAGTGAGTACACCCCTTACATTACGGCAAAGTGTTTAGTACATCTTCTTAAGGAACAATACTATAGAAATGAAACTTGGATATATTTTAGAGTAGTCAATGTGCAGCTTGTATAGCAGTGTATATTTACTGTCCCCTGAAAATAACTCAACATACAGCCATTATTGTCAAAACAGCTGGCAACAAAAGTGAGTACACCCTAAGTAATAACAGCACTATGTCATTTAACCATGCAAAGTCACATATCCTATTCATCATGTTCATGTTTTTGTCTGCTTGACAGGACCATACAAAGTTGTGTATTTTGTATTCGAGCAGTTAAAATTTGGTGCTTTGAGTACAGTTCTCTCATACTGACCACTGGATGTTCAACAAGACACCTCATGGCAAAGACCTCTGAAGATTTGAGAATTAGAACTGTTGCTCTCCACAAAGATGGCCTAGGCTATAAGAGGTTCAGAAACAACCTGAAACTGAGTTACAGTGTTGTGGCCAGGGTCATACAGAGGTTTTCCAACACGGATTCCATTCGGAATAGACCTCGCAAGGGTCGATCAACGTTGAGTGCTCGTTCTGTGCGTCAGGTGCAGAACCTGGCTTCAAAAAACAGATGCATGAGTGCTGCCAGCATTGCTTTAGAGGTTGCAGAAGTAGAAGCTCTGCTTGTCAGTGCTCAGACCACATGCTGCACACTGCAACAAGTCGGTTTGCATTGGCGTCATCCGAGAAGGAAGCCTCTTCTGAAGCTGGCTTACAAGAAAGCACACAAACAGTTTGCTGACGACAACCCCTCCAAGAGCATGAATTACTGGAAGCATGTCCTATAGTCTGATGAGACTAAGATAAACTTGTTTGGCTCAGATGGTGTCCAGCATGTGTGGTGATGCCCTGGTGAGCAGTACCAAGAAAATTGTGTCTCTCCTACAGTCAAGCATAGTGGTGGTAGCATCATGGTCTGGGGCTGCATGAGTGCTGCTGGTACTGGGGAGCTGCGGTTCATTGAGGGAAACATGGATTCCATAATGTACTGTACATTTCTGAAGCAAAACATGATGCCTTCCCTTCAGAAACTGGGCCGAACAGAAGTTTTCCAACATGATAATGACCCCAAACACACCACCAAGATGACAACTGCCTTGCTAAGGAAGGTGCAGGTGAAGGTGATCTAACCTGAACCCTACTGAGCACCTATGGGGCATCCTCAAGTGCAAGGTGGAGAAGCACCATGTGTCTAACATCCAGCAGCTCCATGATGCCATTATAGAGGATTTGAAGAGGATCCCAGCAACAACCTGTGCAGCTCTGGTGAATTCCATGCCCAGAATGATTAAGGCAGTGCTAGATAACAATGGTGCTAACACAAAATATTGACACTTTGGACAGTTTTGACAAGTTCACTTAGGGTGTACTCACTTTTGTTGCCAGCTATTTTGACAATAATAGCTGTATGTTGAGTTATTTTTAGGGGACAGTAAATATACACTGTAATACAAGCTACACATTGGCTACTCTAAAATATCCAAGTTTCATTTCTATAGTATTGTCCCTTGAGAACATATACTTAAAATGATTGCTGACGTGTGAGGGGTGTACTCACTTTTGTGAGATACTGTACAACTAAGTAGTGTTTGATATAAATTGTTACAGACACTCCAGCTGATGTAACTAAAACATAAGGTTGCGTTTGTGTGTGTGTGTACGTGCAGTACCTGTTGCTTGCGGTCTGAGGCTGGGTCTATAAGTACGTTGAGAAGGCTGGGCATCTGTGTGTTGTTCAGACTGTCTTGTAGTGCACTGCGGAGTTGCTCCACCGTTCGGACCAGATACCCACGACCCCCGAACGCACTCATCACCTGCTCGTACCGTGCCTCTGGTAGCAGCGTCACCGGAGGAGCACTAAGACACACACAGGTCAGTTTTATGTACAAGATTTGATACTCGCTAAATTCAGTAGAAATTAATCTTATTGACATTAATTTTGTCTCATGGAGCAATTTCTAGTATTATCCTTATTCCATCTTAGTCCAAGATAATCGTTTAATAGGCTGCTTGCAATTGCTGTAACAAGATAAAATGAAAATTTGTTTTGGTCTCCTAGGGTTCATTCTTTGGGCGCCTGGAATGAACCCAGACTGTTCCTTTCATGCTCTAGAGACTCACATGGTGGTCATGTCTCCCATCTTTTCCATCTGTTTCCATGTCTCTGGATCCACTCCACTGTAGATCCCATTGTTGTTGATTACTATGATGATGACTGGCAGTTTATACCTAGTTAGATGTGCAGAGTGGTTATAGTGACACAGAGCAAAGACAACAATTTTAATATTATGCACACTGCACAAATGCCCCATAGGTGGAGCTGTAGGTGGATGCATCACTCACCTGCACATGGTCTCCACCTCCATGCCAGAGAAACCGAAGGCGCTGTCTCCCTCTATACACACCACTCTCTGAGCGCTCTTCTGCGTCTGCTCCAAAACTGCTGCTGCGATGGCAAATCCTGGGCCAACTCCCATAGTGCCAAAAGTACCAGCATCTAACCTGTATAGAACATTCAGGTTACAGCTCTGGACAACATCACACCGGCAGATCTCGACATTTAACAGAATTATTTAGTTTTAGCATCTGAATTATGGCACATTCTTAAAATTTGTAAGAAAAAGTCCAAAGAATCATACAGAAATCAATGTTGCATCGCTAAACTGAAATGTGCATTCTGTCTTGATATTAACAAACTTTTTTTGTAAGCTAAACATACGCTGTTTCCTATGAATGCGCGTTTCTGCCACTGAATAAAAAATAAAAAAGTACCATTTTTTTTCCTCACAATTGTGACTTTTTTCTCACAATTGCGAGCTTACATCTGGGAATTCTGACTTTTTCTCTCTAAAATTGGACTTTAAAACTCATAATTGCAAGCTGATATCTCACAATTCTGAGAAAAAAAAGTCAGAATTGCATGAAAAAAAGTGAGAACTGGAGATATAAACTCAAAATTGTGTGAAAAAAAAAGTCAGAATTGCATGAAAAAAAGTGAGAACTGGAGATATAAACTCAAAATTGTGTGAAAAAAAAAGTCAGAATAGCGAGATACAAACTTGCATTTGCGAGTTATAAAGTCCAATTTTGAGGGGGGAAAAGGCTGATACGTTCTCAAAATTGTTTTTATCTCGCAATTCTGACCTGATTTCTTGCAGCTGCGAGTTTATATCTTGCAGTTCTGACTTTATAATTCAGAACTGTGGCTTTATATCTCACATAAAATAAGAAAAAAAGTAAGCATTGTGAGATTAAAAGTCACAATAACCTTTTTTATTTTTATTCAGTGGCAGAAACAGGTTTCCATAGTTTCCTCATGACCCAAACATAAGTCGTTTTTGTGATCTAAACAACAAAAATTGTTTTTCGTGATCTAAACATAACAGAAGTTGTTTTTGTGCTCAAAACAAGCTTTTCTTGTGATTTAAACATAAAACTTGTTTTCTCTTGATCTAAAGCTATAAAGTCAGAGAAATAAAATCAGAATTGTGAGACATAAACTCACAATTGTGAGTTATCCTATAACATGCAATTTTGAGTTATTAGGTCAGAATTGTCTTTTTTTCCCCTCAAATTTGGACTTAATAACTCAGTTGCAATCTCAGAATTCTGAGGAAAAAAAGTCAGAATTGTGTGAATGTCAGAATTGTGAGTTTTGATCTCACAATTCTGATGGTATTTCTTGCAATTGCAAGTTATAAAGTCAGAATTGTGAGATATAAACAACTGTGAGAAATAAAATGAGAAATTCCCTGATTTTGAACTTCCAAAATGTAGTTTAAATGTGGCTTCAAAGGGCTCTAAATGATCCCAGCCGAGAAAGAAGGGTCTTATCTAACGAAACGATCTTTTTTTTTTTTTCAAAAAATAATTTTTTTTATATTTTTTAAGCACAGAAGCTTGTGTAGTGCAGGCTCTGGGATGCGCATCCACAATGCTACGAATTAGTAATGGGTCGTTCTTGAACGATTCTTTTATTTTGAACGAATCTTTAATGTGACTCGGGAAGAACGAGTCATCTCGGGGAGTGATTCGTTCAGTCGCGCATGCTCAACATTAGGTTCTGTACTGGAATTAGTTCACCTGTTTCGAGTCTTCGGGTTTTTCGAGTCAGTCGTTCATCTTATGGGGCTGTCATGTGATGAACAAACGACTCAAACCCAAAAACTTGTCAGATAAGAGGTGCGGTGAGCTAATCATAGACTAAAGACCCAGGTAAACAATGAATTAATCTTTTCTGTTTTTTTACAGCATTATAGTTTTTGTCTTGTTTGTAGTGTGATCAACGTTTGTGTAAGCAGTAGATGTGTTAGAGAAGTAACACGTAACATTTTAATTATATTTTGCTAAAATGAACGAAATGACTCGAAAAGAGATTTGTTCATTTTTGCTGAATGAGACACAAAGGTCCGAGTCAGTAAAATGATCCGACCCCTCATTACTACGAAGTCCATCGTCTGTGTCCTCAGTATGGCGAAAAACTCCATCTTATTTTCTCCTACAACTTGAGAGGATGATATTGTTGCACCTTTTTGTTTGTAAACAGCTTTCTAAACACTGGGTCTGTAGTTCCGCCTACATTTCGAATGACCTCTTAACGTTATTCAATAGTACGTAGTGTCGTGAACACTCATCCCAGAGCCTGTGCTACACCAGCTTTTGTGTTTAAAAAGTATAAAAACATTTATTTTCCAAAAAAAATGACCGATCATTTCGCTAGATAAGACTCTTCTTCCTCGGCTGGGTTCAGAGTCCTTTGAAGCTGCATTTAAACTACATTTTGGAAGTTCAAAATCGGGCACCAATGAAGTCCATTATATGGAGAAAAATCCTGAAACGTTTTCCTCAAAAACCATCACGACTGAAGACAGAAAGACATGAACATCTTGGATGACAATTATGATTATATAATCATAATGATTATATAAATAAATGTCATTAGTCCTTCAAATACAAAGTGGGGCAAGAAAATCTCACCAGTCTCTCACCTGTGTCGTGGGAGGTAATTATGCAGCATGGTGCGGCCAATGTCCATAGTGTTCGCTCCCTCACTCACTATGATGCAGTCTTTGGGCAGGAGCTCAGAAATGTGGTGGAAAGCTGTGTAGTAGTTCATGGGTAGAGTGGACTGGAGAGCAAGACTCTGTGGAAAACAATAACAATGGTTTACTTAATACCATAAATGTTAAACACACCGTTGACATGTTTATTGAAAACAGTTGATGCTATTTTATTACATCACAAATTACTAATGACACACAAGCTCACCTTTGATATCTGAGCATTGGCCGTCATTTTTTCCTTTAGAGTCGACCACCATTGTGAATCAGAAGGAAATCTCCAGGACTCTGATCTTATAGTTTCCAACAGCTTCAAACAGTGTAGAAAAACATATATGAGGAGTCATTTCATGTAAAACATTATTCTCCATAACTTTTACACTTTTTAATTATATTAAACTATTAAAAGAAATCAGCACATAATAGGGATGAAAATGATAATTCTGTCATCAAAAGTCCAAAGAATTATACAGAAATCAATATGCTGTATGGCAAAACTGAAATGTGTGTTCTTTAAGTTGTTTTCTCATGACCTAAACATAAGTTGCTTTTGTGATTTAAACAACATAAGTAGTTTTTTGTGATCTAAACATAACATAAGTTGCTTTTGTGATCAACAGTTTTTCTTGTGATCTAAAGATAAAGTCTTTTTTCTCATGATCTAAACATAAAAGTTGTTTTTGTGATCAAAACATAACACTGTTTTTCTTGTGAGCTAAACATAAAATGTTTTCTCTCATGATCTAAAGATCAGTTGTTTTATTATCTAAACAACAGAAGCTGTCTTTGTGATCAACACAATTTTGTTTTTTTACATCTAAACAAAGTGTTTTCTCATGATCTAAACATAAAAGTTGTTTTGTGATTAAAACAACAGTGATTTTCTTGTGAATTAAACAAAAAATTGTTCCTCATGATCTAAACATAACAAAAACAGTTTTCTTGTGATCTAAACACAAGTTCAGTTGTGGTGTACATTTAACAAAAGCTGTTTTCTCTTATTGCGAACATAACATTTCCTTGTAACCACAAGATAAAAAGTAGTTTTCTCACAAGTTTCTCATAAAAATCAGCACATGAAAGGGATGAAAATTAAAACTCTATCGTCAAAAGTCCAAAGAATTGTACGGCTGTATGGCTAAACTGAAATGTGTATGGCTGAACTGAAAAAGTTTTTTTTGTGATCAAAACATAAGTGTTTCTTTGTGATCTAAATATAACATATATTTTCTCATGATCTAAACAAAAGTTGTTTTTAGTGATTAAAGGGGTCATCGGATGCCCATTTTCCACAAGTTGATATGATTCTTTAGGGTCTTAATGAAAAGCCTATAATATACTTTATATTATATATTATTATTATATTTATTATTATATTATATATTATTATATTATACTAAAAATTCTCAATGGTACTGTAAAACAACACCCTTTTCACCTTGTCAAAATGAGCTCTGCAAAAATCATCCTATTCTGAGGGATTGTTCCTCCCACAAACAAGGTAAAACAGCGATATAAGATGATTTTGAAGTTGAGGGAGAACATGAGGTGGGAGTTTTTCGACATACCCTGACTGAACCGGAAAAAAACAGTCCAGGCAGAGTAAGACAAGACGAGCGTTTGACATTAAAAAGTATATAAATTGTCGTTTCGTTAGACAATACAACCGCATTTGGGATCGTTTGAAGCCGCATTTAAACTGCATTTTGGAAGTTCAAAATTGGGGCACCATAGCAGTCCATTATATGGAGAAAAATGCTGAAATGTTTTCCTCAAAAAACATAATTTCTTTACAACTGAAGAAAGAAAGACATTAACATCTTGGATGACAAGGGGGTGAGTACATTATATGTGAATCTTTGTTTTGGGAGTGGACTTCTCCTTAAAGAGCGACTAAACGGAAACAAATGTTACAAATTATACTGGATTTCAATAGAACATCAGGAGTCTCTCACAGAGTCCATTGAACATACAGACTTCCAAGTTGCTAATGCAGATAAAGTGTGTAAAACAAAAAAAACATTGTGTTTTATGTACAACGACTGAGGTGATACTGTAGTTTACCTGTCTGACCACAGCTCGTATGTCTCCAAGAAGAGCAGACGTGGCTCTCACATTATTACTCAACTCCTCAGCACACAGATCCACCTGAACAAATTCACACAACAAACCACATTAAAGATGAACTGATCATTTAGCCATCTATGGCAAGTCTTTATGGCAAGGTTGCGGAAACTTACTGAGTGTCCAAGGTGTAACAAACCTGAATAATCTTCACATGGGGACTGAATCTAGGTGGAAAACCAAAGTGCAGGATCCAGTTGAGTCTGGCACCCAATAACACTATAACATCAGCCTGCAATAAAGCTCTAGAACAGAAAAAGACAAGGTCAGGTATCACACCAGTCTATCAAAAATAGATTTTGGAAACATCATTTAGATGCATATGCACACCTGGACCTGGCTGCAGCAACACAGTTCGGGTGGTCATCCGGCAGTACTCCTTTCCCCATAGGTGTGGGAAGGAAAGGGATCCCAGCTGCCTCCACCAGCTCCCTGAGCTCCTTCTCTGCCCTGGCATACGCCGCACCTACAGATGATCACAGTTTGACATTGTTTTGATCAGTTTCAGCTGTAAAGATGCCCGTCACTCAAACATCTGGGTCATTCAGTTCTATTCTGTTCACCTTTGCCGATGATGATCAGAGGCCTCTGAGCTGCTTTGAGCAGCCGGACAGCCTGTGTGATCTCCCTGCTGTCAGCCAGACTCACAGGAGGAGCAGGACAGCAGGAAACAAACCTAGAGAAAAATGAAGAAGCATGCAATGCAATTCTGCATTTCAGTACGTAACAGAAACAATAAGTGTTTACATCATAAAATACAGTTGCTTAAGGAACTCCCATTGCTATGATTCGTGTTTAAGTTTACATAAAGCTCACCTGACACTGTCCCGGTCTATTTTGGCATTTACCATGTCTCCAGCTATGTCTATGTAGGATGCTCCTGGACGGCCGTAAATGCTGCTTCTCACAGCCTGATAAAAGACAAAACACACCAACACATATGTTGGGTTTTTCATGTTTTATGGGGACATTCCATAGGCGTAATTTTTTATGCTGTACAAACTATATTTTTATCCTCTTACCCTAACGCTACATCTAAACCTACCACTTACAGGTAACTTGCTGCATTTTTAGATTTCAAAAACCTAATTCTGTAGGAATTATTATGTCATTTATTAATATATTACTTGAATTAGTTTTTATTTTTATATTTTCAGTTTATTTTATTTTTTATATTTTATTTATATTTTAATTTTTATGCTTTAGTACTTTAGTTATGAGTTGTTTATTTTTATTATTTTTTATTTGAATTTTAGTCATTTTACTATTTCAAATCAAATTGAAAATCATTTCAATTAACAAAAACATTTTCAAAAGTTTGGTTAGCAATAACAACTCTGGAAAAAGTATTAATTTGTTTGTTGAATGTAGAATTTGTAGCAATAGCCAACAATACACTTGTACGGGTCAAAATTATAGATTTTTCTTCTATGACAAAAATCATTAAGATATTAAGTAAAGATCATGTTCCATGAAGACATTTTGTGAACTTCCTACCGTTAATATATCAAAACCTAGTTTTTTATTAGTAATATGCATTGCTAAGAACTTCATTTGGACAACTTTAAAGGCGATTTTTTTGCACTCTCAGATTTCAGATTTTCAAATAGTTGTATCTCACATAGTTGTATACTAATTTATTCAGCTTTCAGATGGTGTTTAAATCTCAATTTGAAATTGCTAAAAATGTACATTTAAAAAAAAATGTTTTTTCTAAACAGTTTCTAAAATTTCTAAAACTGAGCAACTTGTTGTAGAAGGCCTCTAAGCTTACAGATACAGCCTGCAAGCCACAAAACTCAAATTTTGTTTACACAGGGTATTAAACAAAACCGAGAATCATGATTAAGAACATAATACATATTTACCTTTTCAACTACGGCTGGTATCATTTCAAGGCTGCTTGGTCGAGCAGAAAACTTACTATACAGACGACAAGCTTCAACCTGATAAAGAGCAGGAAAAGAGTATCAGAAACACTAGAAAAATAAATACAAATAACTGAGTTTCTTTCCTTAAATAGACATTTAACACATTAACTACAGAAATACGGTTAAAATTTAAAAATGGTTCAAAAATTTTTGAATTTTTTGCTTAAGGTATCAGTGCAGAATTAATACTATGATAGCTGTTTATGTACCAAAGCCAAACTTTTCCTATTGACCTTACCTGAGGGAACTCCTGAAATGCTCCTGTGGTTTCTTGGTTCCTATCAGACGAGCCACCAATAACAATGACAGGCCTGTGATTTCAAACAAGAAAAGAGAAGTACAAAAAAATGCCCATTTGAGGTCAATTTGCTTTAATCTTAAGTGAATGCAGCAGTGTGGGAGCTACCAGCAGTTCATGTTAGCATTGGCCATTCCTCCAAGCGCATGAATCAGGCCCGGCCCAGACACGACCAGGCACACAGCTGGCCTGGAAAAAGAAACATAGCTTCAGCACAAACAGAGCGGGAAAAACGAATACTAAGAAATAAACTGACATATTCTTACCTTCCTGTCAAATACCCAATAGCAGATGCAGCATAGCAGGCCTGTTAGGAAAAAGAAGATGCATGGAAATACAAACCCAGACAGTCTTCAATATAATAAAACAGGGACATCTTTGAAATAAAAGTGAAAAGTGAGAATAACTTACTGCTTGTTCATTGCGCATACCAACATACTTGATGCCCGCTGCTTGGGCAGCCATGGCCACCTCGATGACAGGCACGCCGACAATGCCAAACATGTACTCCACATTCTGCACATGGAGTGGAATATAAGTAAAGACATACCTAATAGACATGCTAATATGTTTAATATTAATTTTAGTATTGAAAGTTATTTCTAGTAATCTAAGGCACAATAAAACAAGCACAATAAAACAAACAAGTACAACAAAAAAGGGAGTGCTGGGGGGGGTCCATGTGAATTTTTAAAGAAAAACAGAGGGGAATAAATAAATAAAAAGTCAAATAAACATAGAAGTTGATAAAAAAATATATGAGTACAAATGAATAATGTATTTATTTAATAATAAAGTAATGCAATGATTTAAAAAATAATAATACATTTGATTAAAACAATCAGTTTGATTTAAATAAACTGATTACAATGAAACAAAATTTGATTTAAATGAATAAACAACACATCCAACAGTACGATACTATAGTAAGTAAAAATGTAATGATCAGTGTTGGGGAAAGTTACTTTCAAAAGTAATGCATTACGATATGGAGTTACTCCCTAAAAAAGTAACTAATTACGTTAGTTACTTTTTATGGAAAGCAATGTGTTACTTTACTTTTGCGTTACTTTTTAAATCTGGGCAGGGCTTGCTTGTTTGTTTTTAATATAAAAAGTTCTGTTTTTGGCAAATGTAAAAGCCTTTTCACACCAAAAGCCTCAGGCTTTGAGAAAAGTAAATTCACGTCTGTACAGTAGACCGCAGAAGAAAAATATCAACTCTTCACCAATAAAAAAAAGGAACAAATGTTAGATTATCTTGAGTATTTTTTGCTAATTAGTATGGTTGAAGTAGATCATCGAAAGGTTAGTTAATAAAATGGTATTAAACGCATTAAGGATATTTAATTATTGCAGGTTTGCGTCATATTCTGAGTTGAATTTCACTGTTTTTATTCATTTTGAGGAACACTGAATCTGTTTTTGTGAGTGAGGTGAATTAATGCATGTTCAGATTTATTCTAGAACTAACATGTTACTCCCGATTTCTCTCAACATGGGGAATTCAGAGCTTTTAATCAATAAATGGGGCGGAAAGTGACTGGTGTTACGTATTTGAAAGAAGTAACTCAGATATTTTCTTGTAAATTAAAAAGTGATGTGTTACTTTACTAGTTACTTGGAAAAAGTAATAATATTACATAACTTGCGTTACTTGTAATGCATTACCCCACAACACTGGTAATGATGTAAAAGAAGCAAAATATTTTGCAAACAGTAATTTACACATATTTAAGTAACAATTGTCTCACTATTAATGCCCCTCACAGGAATACTATCACATTTAGAGGGTTTTAGCATCTTAAAGATTGAAAAACCCAGGTTTAGGTTACACATTTGGTCAAGTTGTTAATAATATCAGAACATATAAAAAAAAAAAAAAAAAAAAAACACACACAAAGAATTTGTTATATACATATTTTGTAGTACATTGTTTGACAGCTCTGGCGCGCATGCGCAGCACCTTTGACACACTGTCCAAGTTCAATAGTACAGCAGGCGATGTTACATCACGTTGCAAATAATGTAATAGTGCGAATTGTAAAATACACATTTATTCTAGACTAAGTGTAAGAGGACAAAGGCTTTCAATGGATACTCCCTTTGAAAATATACAGGAGAAACTTTGAGAAGCACACGGCAACACAACACAGACCTGAGATTTGAGCGCCTCAGCGATCAGCTGAGCTCCAGTCACTTCAGCCATTATCACCGTCACAACACAGTCATTTCACCCTTATACACTTATAAAACAAACTGCTCTTCTGTCCTCCTGCTGCTCTTCTTCTGTGGTTTGTGTTTGTGTGTAGTTAAAATAAATTGAAGCTCATGTCTCCACCTACTGGATAGACTGGATAGAGCGTCACTCCATTCTGACCTTTTTTCCCAAGATGGCTTGTTTGATGATTTTGGTGATATTTTAACTTAGGACCAATTTATGAATCTCCATAATTTTAAAATCCCATCAAAGGAATATAATACCTTGATGAAAGCTGTCCCAGCAGGCTTAACCCACATAACTAAAAATCACCTTAAGTTCAGTAAAGGCAATATTTGGCTTTACGTTTGGGATCCATATCTTAGATCGGAAATGCAATACCAGATATATTCGCAAAATATTTTAGAACAAGATAAGATGACTCCAAGAGGGAATTCTGTTAGGGTTCCTTTAACAAATATACACTACCGTTCAAAAGTTTGGGGTCAGTAAGACTTGTAATAGTCTTTAAAGTGGTCTCTTACGCTCATCAAGGCTGCATTTATTTGATTAAAAATATACAAAAAAAAAAACAAAAAAAAAAACAGTAATATTGCAAAATGTTTTTACAATATAAAATGTTTTTTATTTTAACATACTTTAAAATAGAATTTATTCCTGTGATGAAAAGCTGAATTTTTATCAGCTGTTACTCCAGTCTTAAGTGTCACATGATCCTTCAGAAATCATTCTAATATGCGGATTTATTATTAGAATGATCAATGTTGGATAATATCAACAGTTGTGCTGCCAAATATTTTTTGGAACCTGTGATTTTTTTTTTTTTCAGGATTCTTTCATGAATAACACGTTTAAAAAGTACAGTGTTTATTCAAAATATAAATATTTTATAACAATGTAAATTATTTATTATTAACTTTTAATAAACTTTTAATTATTAACTTAATACATCCTTGGTGAATAAAAGTATTAATTTCTTAAAAAAAAAAAAAAAGAAACAATAAAAATGTACTGACCCCAAACTTTTGAACGGTAGTGTAAATTTAAAAAAAAAAACAACTGGCTTTTGCCAAGTACATTTTGCATATCCAACAAGGTTAAGGAGATTCATTATAAAATCCTTTATAAAATCTATCCTGTTCATTTGTCCATTTTTAAATATTCTGATGCTGAGGAAACAGCTGCCCATTTATTTTTTTGATTGTAGTATACCCAGCAAATTATGGGTTGACTTAAGCACTTATGTCCTCAAATATGTTATATTTTTACCATATGTTTAACCAAAGCTATTATCTGATGAAGATGTTGTTAATTTTCTTATGCTGAATGCAAAATTCTTCATTCATAAGCAAAAATGGTTTAAATCTCCTTTATCTTTCCCCTTTTTCCTGTTTCGCCTCTTAGACTTACAAACAACAAAAAGAGTGCCACATTTTGGATGCATTATGACAACTTTTATTTTATTTTTGTGCTTTTCTATTTTCTGTATGGATAATACCATAATTGTACGCAAATCCATATTTTTAGTTTTCTGTCCTTTTTATGATTATTCTTTTAGGAATACACCCATGGCTCATTTCCCTGTCTCATTTCTATCTATCTACATTTATTTTTTTAATTAACATGTCACATTTGCTTATTATAAAAGTAAAAAAAAAGTTGGTTAACATTACATATAATTGAAACACATACATTTAGATGATAAATCTATTATTCTTGCTTTACAGGTTTATGTTTGAAAAAAGGAAAGACAAGAAAAACACACGGCTCACGGTTTCTCCCTTTTAGTGTTTCTCTTCATTGGTATCAGCTTTAGCTTTCTTTCAAATTTTGTTCATAAATATGACATTTCCCTTGTCTATTTATTGATACAGGTCAATGAAGGACAATTTATTTCTGAGTGTATTAGAAATCATGGATATAGTGTTTCTAGATGTAGTGTTCATTACTTTTATTTTAAACTAACGTCTTTTAATATTTACACAGAAGTTTTCAGCATTTCATTTTTTTTTCAACCATTTAAGAGATCTTTACTCTTTTTGAATAATGTCTGCTTCTCTGTTTCTTTCTGTAGAATAGAATTAAGAATGAGATGTTTCCATTCTCATATTTATTTAGTAAACAAATAAACAACTAGAAAGATTTCAACTATAGTGACCAATACATTTCTTCCGTATTACTTACAATATAAACACAATATCTATGACATGCTTTGCTTTTATCAGCTAGTTTTAACTTTAGAAAACATTTATAACATTAAATATTATATAAAGAAAAACAGACATTTGTCAAGCAAGTGTTTCGGTTTATCCATGCTAAACAACATTACAAATATAATAACTTGAACATTTCTCAAACTATTAGACATAATACCTGATTTACATGTGAAACTAAAAATGAAATCTTCAGCTAAACATCATAAATGTCATTGTGAAGAAAGAGGTCATATTTGTCATAACCAGTATTTTCTATATTGCTGTTTTTGCTATCCTTCACGTTTGTTTTCCTGTTCATTGCTTGAGCTTCGCTCTCTCTGCCTTCAAGATACGACTGCAGGATCCGGAAAAACTGTGAAAATATTAGACAGATAAATGACAACATGAATATTATTTAAAATATTATTTAAATATTTAGTATACAAAGCAGATTTTATTTTCAGTGTCTGATTGTAAATAATACACATATACGCATATAAATATTAATTTCAGCCTCTGAATTCTGGTTATAAAAAGTCTTATCCTGGTCTTTTTCCTTTTGTGCCAAATTTAGACTTTTAGCACAAAAGTTTTTGAGACTCCAGCAACGAATACGGTAACAAACTGTAAAAAATATCATCAAGATATCATCATACTTCCCCATTTGATTGACTACATTTCAAAAGTGTTATGTTTTGGCATTATCTAATTAAATATGCACTAATTTGCATATAATTCCAAAATAGAAGTCTAACCACAGGATAAATCCAGGTTCAAAACTCAAAAGCCAGTAAATAATAAAAAAGACACATATTTTCGTATAATAATTTGAATGCAATAAGATAAATACTTTATCAAATAGTATTTTGGATGTTTTCTGTCCACTAGTCTGAATTTCACAAAAAGCTAAATCTCAAAACTGACCAGTTCCTTGAGCAAATACATGAAAAATATTCCTAATATAAAACATAAATCCTCAAATATACCTCCCACACTTGCCTATTTTTAATCAAAATCATCAAGAAGGATCAGCTGCTGTGACTCACCAAGGTCCTGCTCTGTGGGTTACTCAGAGACTTCAACTCTTCATTGGAGAGGTCCGACTCTACCGGGACCATCAGCAGTGTCATCAGAGCCAATACTGTCAACCTGGATGCGAAAGACAAACACAGAGACATTACAGACTCTTCCTCGGACCACCTCAACATCTTCACCTGAGCGAAAGGACTCACATGTTCGCAGTGGCTGTGATCGCCAGGTCAGTTTGCAGTTGGGTTGCCTCAGTTCCCCAAAAGGGTTCTGCCCCTGCTTTTATACACAGCATAAGAGGCACGCCATACATGAACAATTTGCACCTTCTGGCAAATTGGCGTTTCCTTTTTTCTCAAAGAAAATCTGGACAGACACTGAGTGCCATAATTGATATAATTAACCTTATTGCGTCATCATGGCTCCCTTAGAGACATACAACTCAGAATAGCCTCTTATAATGATGGTGTATTTATGGCTTAACCTTTAAAGAGCCATGATGAATGTAAAAGACTGCCGGACATATTAGCGAAATACAGGAATTGTAGGAAATATCTTAATGAGTATGGTCAAGGGCGAATGTTGACAACCAATTATTATTTTGCACTAACAACCAGTAGTGTGAAGGCTACTTTTCTTAAAATTGCATATCCCACTGAGAACGATAATAAAGCATGAGCAACGCTGCTTTTATTGCTAAATTAAAGATCTGTGTGTCCTGCTTGTCTATTTTCTTTATCTTGACAGGATAAAAGCATTTGTTCTGATATTAAAATTACTCAAAATTCAGCCACTTGCAGTCTTTTTTGTCTTTGACAGGAGGGGAGATTCATTCTGGTCAGATGTGATTTTAATATAAAAAATTCAATAAAATACTTTTTTAATATAATGTATTAGTTAAATAAGTTTAACACAATATAACTACTTACTATAATAATTAGTTTCTAAAGACTTTCTAAAAAACTGAGATTATTCTATGTTTATTTATTTATTTATTGACAGTTTTATTTTATTGACAGCCCTATTTTTCACTTGCAATAAATAAATAAATAAATGAGTGTTCTTTTTAGGGGGTAGTGAGCCACAAGTGTTTGTTGACCTTTCAAGAACCTTTTGCAACAGGTTGACAGTTCATCACAGTAACTGACTATTAACTATAAAAACACTCAAGACTGTGTCTATGGCCACTTGTGATATTGGTTCCTGGAAGAATGGGGTAGACTTTTCTAAAAGGAACAAGGCACTTATATTCTTGGATTGCTTCCACTTACAGTTTTTTACAATCGCTAGGACGAATTACTGAAGTACTTAAGTACCTTTTTCAACAATCTTCACATAGCGAACACAACATCATTCTATGTGGGCTTAACAGTGGATCATTTATCATTGCTTTGGCATAGAATGCATTCATTGACAACATCTGTCAAACTACATAAATTCTTTTATCACTTCAACACAAACACCACTAAAACTTTTATGCACTATACAAGCCAGTTTGCTTGTTCTCAAAACTGTTAGACTTATGTACAGTACAGTACAGCACAAAAATGAATAAGAAAGAAATTTGCAACATTTAACATTTTGAATGTGGAATAAACTGCTGTGTCAAGTTGAAGGATGGTTAGGAGAACTTTGTGAAGAGTTTTGAAAAAGTGACTTTAGTATTGAGAAAGTTTAACTTAACTACTTACTGTAATTGCTGATAATTAACAGCTGATAAGTGTTTTACTTCATTTCATGATCAGCCACTTCATATTAGTGGTCGGTGTCTTGTTTTTACAGCATTCATGCTCTACATAACTTTAACTTGCTACTTTGCTCAGTTTTTAAAGGAAAAACATTCCCTATGATTTTGTGAAATGTCATAAAATCTATAATACGTTATCTGTTCATTCTCTCTAACCTTTATTTAATTGACAAAAATACAAAGAAAAAATGAAGAGTTCAGATGTAAAACCAGCTAAAAGCCATCTCGGTCATAAATGAGATAATGATACTGAGTGAATGCTCCTGATACATATTATACATCCGTCAAATACTTTTACTTCAAACTCGCTAAATTCCAGCCTCAGCCCAATCAGAAGTACTGGTACTTACGCAGTAACCTATACAAAGTAGCCAGAAAGAAATGCATATAATAGTTGAATTTATGGAAATGACCATGTTCAGAAGTTTACATGCACTTGATTCTTAATGTTGTTACCTGAATGATCCACAGCTGTGTTTTTTTGTTTAGTGATAGTTGTTCATGAGTCCCTTGTTTGTCCTGAACAGTTAAACTGGCCGCTATTCTTCAGAAAAGTCCTTCAGATCCTACAAATTATTTGTTTTTTTAGCATTTTTGTGTATTTAAACCTTTTCTAACAATGACTGTATGATTTTGAGATCCATCTTTTCACACTGAGGACAACTGAGGGACTCATATGCAACTATTACAGAAGGTTCAAACATTAACTGATGCTTCAGAAGGAAAAACAACGCATTTTAAAACAGAAAGAATGTGTACATTTTTCTTATTTTACCTAAATATCTTATTATTATTTATTACTACAGAAGATACTATACTAAAATACTAAGCTATATATATATATATATATATATATTATATACACACACACATATAATACACACATATATAAATATAAAGATTGTATACAGGTAAGCTCATGTTTAGCAGCTCTCAGTAAAAGTACACATTAACTGAAATGAACTGTCTGAAGTCTCTCCTGCACTCTGTCCAGCCTGGAAAGAAAAGGACAGCATGTGCTGAACAATTGAAGAACACAATACAATGTCATTACAAGGTATGAGAAATAAAAACACCATTGGTAAGATGTAACTAGTAAAAAATATAATATATAATACCAATAAAAAATATATATAGGTCACTTATCTGGCTTTTTTTTTTAAAGAAAAAAAAAAAAAACATACAAAAATGGAACAAAGCTTCACTCAGTGTGTTTATGCAAAGGGTTCCACATTCTATTTATATTATTTCATTACATATATATTTATTGTATGAATATTACACTGACAAAGAGCAATTATAGCCTTTTAAATGTGAGCTAAATAGTTTATATATGTATATATATATATATATATATATATATATTAGAAAATATATATTTTCTTAAATGTCTGACAAGAAGAAAATGATCTATTTAATATGATCATATTAAATAGATATTATATTTAATATTACCATATTAAATAGAATTGTAGGCAGAATTAAAAGGCATAAAAGGTAAATTATAGGCATATGATTTATGCACTTATGCCTTTTCATTCCTGTTAATGTTTGTATTAATATTGTGGTGTTGATGATGATAAGGATAAGGATGAAGATGACTAGAGTGCAGGAGAGCTCAGACAGTTCATCTCAGTTTATATGTACCAATCATCATCACAATGCTGATGATGATTAGTACATATAAATTAGGATGAACTGTCTGAACTCTGTCTGGGAAACAAAAAGACAGCATGTGCTGAACCTTCATGAACCCTGTGAAATTACAGACAATTGAAGGAAGAAATTAAGATGATGTAATTAGTTTTAAAAAATGTTATATACATGGCACCTTATTATATATATACAAGTGCACCTCAATAAATTAGAATGTCGTGGAAAAGTTCATTTATTTCAGTAATTCAACTCAAATTGTGACACTAAATAGATTCAGTGCACACAGACTGAAATAGTTTAAGTCTTTGGTTCTTTTAATTGTGATGATTTTGGCTCACATTTAACAAAAACCCACCAATTCACTGCAGAGTGCGTTTTCAGTCTGACCTCTCTTAAACATACTGCGACAGATCCTTACCCTGTTCTGCACTGAACTGGCAAGCAATTCCGGCTGCAGTGTTGAACCGATTTCCCTTTGAGAGTCTCTGTATTATACGTCTTCTCAAACGTTTGTCTTACGTAGATGACCAGCGTTTTTGGGGAGACTTGAATGAATTAGTGTCATTGTAAACCTGCAATATTCCAGAAACCACAGAACTGGAATGACCAGCTTCTCTTGGCTGAATGTTTCATCCTTTGGAGCTTCATCTGGACGACCTGCTGTCACAACATTCTAGTCACCTTAGTGCGACCCGCCATCTTGCAATATCAATAAAAATCTGAGGAATGCTGCCAGTTAAATAGGGTTGTCATATAATTAAGCACCAGGTGCCAGATTAACGCCAATAAATGTAACTGTTCTCTAATTTTGATCTGAGTTCTTTTTCCAAATATCTCATTTAATCTAATACAATTAATTTATGTAAAAATGCTCAAAAATACTCCTGTTAGGATAACTTCAAACAGGATTAAGTAAGCATTTATACATATGGGGCATTCTACATACTTGGTTCAAAGTCAGAGTTGGAAACATCTTGTTTCCAAAAAACTTTTTTTTTTTTCCCAAAAAATGTGTATGCATGCAAATTGTATAATATCCAAGGTACACGTTTCTAGTAATTGTGCAGTTAATTCTCATATTGTTTTTCCAGGAAGATTTGGAGAATTTGCCCTCTCCCCAAATATATCACTACCGAAACACTGTAATAATAATTTAATTAGAAAGTAGTGACATATGCCGCTATCAAAATGCCACCAAATGTTTCAGTAGTGACAATTTTAGATAGCCAAGCTCAAAGGTGCTCATCAGCACATGGTTAATTAACACTGTTCTGAACAGTGGTACGCATATAAAACTAAATGTTATGGAATAACTCCCCAAAAAAACTACGGTGTTCGGTAGTGACGTTACACTGATTTTTCTGACTTTTGTACAGATTTACCTCAAAATGATGAGACCTATCTACTCACACCTTGTAGCTATGAGAGAGGCGGGCACATGAATATCTCCTGAACATAAATGTATGGGTTTAGCTCAAATCAGTCTCGGCCAAAGGTCTCAAACATACACTGTTTCGGAAGTACCATGAAATATGGTACTTAAAAATATTTACATAAAGTTTCATAATTGACAAGGAAAATCTTACATGTGTGTATATATATTGGCATATATAAACGCTTTCAAAAACAACAATGAAAAAAAAAAATATATATAATTCAATATTATTTTCATAAGCTGAAATTTAGGGGTTAGTGCAGGACAGCCACCTCCCATTTGAAAGCACCCAATAAAGGAAGATTTTATATATATTAAGCTTAATATTTGAAATATTATTGTGGGTTTCAATAGATTCTAAAAGGATCTTAAAGTCCACTTCCAGAACAAAAATTGACACATAATGTATCCACCCCTTGTCATTTAAGAAGTTCATGTCTTTCTTTCTTCAGTCGTAAAGAAATTATGTTTTTTGAGGGAAACATTTCCGGATTTTTCTTCGTATAATGGACTAATATGGTGCCCCGATTTTGAATTTTCCAAAATACAGTTTAAATGTGGCTTCCAACGATCCCAGCTGAGGAAGAAGGGTCTTATCTAGCGAAACAATCAGTTATTTTCATAAAAATAATACAATTTATATACTTTTTTAATGTCAAACGCTCATCTTGTCTTACTCTGCCTGGACTGTTTTTTTCCGGTTCATGACAGTTAGGGTATGTCGAAAAACTCCCATCTCACGTTCTCCTTTAATTTCAAAATCATCCTATATCACTGTTTTACCTTTTTTGTTAAGGGTGTTTGATCTTCTTTGCATGTTCACTTTGCAAAGACTGGGTCGGTACTTCTGCAGCGATGCAGGATGATTCTGAAATGATTTTCTGAAGAGTTTGAGTTGAAAATACGATTGGAGTTTTTCGACATACCATAACTGCCTTGAACCAGAATACACAGAGTTCAGGGAGAGCAAGACAAGACGATCGTCTGAGATTAAAAAGTATTTAAATTGTATTTTAATGAAAATAACTGATCGTTTTGCTAGATAAGACCCTTCTACCTCAGCTGGGATCGTTTACAACCGCATTTGGGGTCGTTTGAAGCTGCATTTAAACTGCATTTTGGTAGTTCAAAATTGGGGCACCATATCAGTCCATTATATGGAGAAAAATGCTGAAATGTTTAACTCAAAAAACAATTTCTTTACAGCTGAAGAAAGAAAAGACGTGAACATCTTGGACATATATATATTAATAACAACATTCAAAAATAACAAAAATAAGATTCAAAGTACTGAACTCATTTATTTATTTAATCAACCATAAAATATACAGGAATCTCTTGTTGTGAGTAGGGGGGCAGCAGTGGCCAACGACTGCACCAATCGCTCTCCTTTTTCCCCAAAAAAAGGACAGGAAAGGAAACAGACACCTGCTGACCCCCTCTCTCAGCCGGGAAGCTGTATTGAACAGATTTCCAGTTTCAATCATTCCAAAATCAAAGCTTGAAAAGAGACAAACACAGGTTTCTGACAGGCCATCACAGAAGAATTGAGTGGTTTCATTTTGCTAAATCAAAGCGAGCACACCTGCCCAAAAAAGTCATGTTAATAAGAGCCAGAAAAAATATAATATATATTTATATTCATATATCAACATACAAAGAGATCAAATGCTGTTCTACCATTGGTTTACACAGTGTTCCTCATTCTGGAGCAAAGCATGCTGGGAGCCGTTTGCCTCTTCATTTTCAGTGCTTTTCACAGACGTAGTGTTGAACTTCTTGTGCATCGTAGATTTGTTCTCTCGAGCTGCCCCTTCCCCTCCATACAGTAATTTATGAAGGCACAAAATGATGATGAAATATGGAAAGTAAAAATAAATACCATAGATAAAAAGAATAATTTATCCTAAAACTGAAGATGGAGACAGTTAGCTTTTTAACATCACTCATGCTTGTGGCCAAAAGCACTACAATGCTGATGTCCTCAATTTTGCCCTTGCGCTTTTTAAACTACTGAAACTCTGATTTTTTTTTTTTTTGTTTTGTTGCTTTATCCCCCTCAGAGGGACAGAGAACTGGTATTAAAATCGCATTTTAAAAAATAAATCATTTCTTTCCAAGTTGTAAATGATCAGAAGTGCACACTGAATCGAAACTGTTGAAAGCATCACAAATATCCCAGTCTTTCACGAGGGAATGATTCAAATCCTCCCTCGAATCCCAGTTGCACTACGACAACAGTGTCAAACTGCTCGTGCAAAAAGTTGGTCCCAGGCTGCTGATTCTTGTCTTTTATTGCCATTTCAAGACGTCCGCCCACTTATCCGTTTCATTTGTGTAGGGCAAGATGCGCTGGCAAAGGTTGAGCTGATGGATAAGGGGGCTGGGAGGGCCAGCCTGCTGCGCCTCATACTTGTGTGTTTGTTTGTGTGTGTTGCGTGTAGAGACTCTTAAGGCTCTGCGGAGTGGCCGGCCGCTGGGTAATTAAGACAAGATGTGCGCCTCTCCTTTCCTTTTTTCCTCCTCCTCCTCCTCCTCAGTAAGTCTCTGAGTCAGAGTCGTTTAGCTCGTCGTCCTTGTAGAAGCCGTCGTGGCGGCCGATGCTGTTGAAACTGCAGTAGGAGCTGTGTTCGGAGCGGAGCATGGGCAGACTGTCGAACGTGACGCTTTTAGTGGGGCTGGTGTAGTGATTGATGGCACTGAACGTGAGGCTGGGCACTGCACCTCCGCCGGGGGACACTGGCATCATGGTGGCCAGGATTAGCGCCAGGCAATCTGCCACATCTTTGTTTGGAGCACAAGCAAGGGCCGGAGTGTAGCCTTTCAGAAAAAGCAGAGAAGACCAGTCAGGACGCTTTTACAATGCATGCTGAAACGGATACTGATAATTATTTTCAAATGTAACCTACACAGTAGACAACAAAAGAAGAGTTGATTTGCAAAAACCGATAAACGGCAAAAAAAAAAAAAAAAAAAAATAATAAAATAAAATAAAATAAACAAAGTGACGTGCATTATTCTCCACACATATCGCTTGTCATGCATCTACTTTGTCAGTTTATGAGATTACAAAGATAAAACGAGTGTTTTTTTGTAACTCTGAAACTTGAAATGTGGAGTTATCTGCTTTTGACAAAAAATGATTATTGGAGTTATCTGCTTTTGCTATAAAACAAACTTTTAATATGTATAAAAAACATACTTTCGATTAACTTTAGTACAGCTGCATGTATTTGTTTAACTTATTACTTAATTAAAACAACCCAACAGCAGTTTGATATTACTTGGAATGCACAAAAACCCCCCATGATTTCTGAAAATAAATAAAAATAGAGTTATCTGTTTTTTGCAAATAAACTCTTCAAATGGTAATTAAAAACCACAATAAAATTGGGAGATCAAGGTTTTGTTTTACTTATTTATAAACCTTGTAATAAAAATGTCAATCTCATAGTTTCAAAATTTCCATGAGCTCCTAAACTCCATTACCAGTAAATAATAAAGATAATAAAGTTCACATGAATAAATAAATATATAAAACAAAATAATAATAATAAATTAGGTTCAGTCTCATATTTCACCAATTCTTCATTTCTTTCTTTTTTTCTTGAAAAACACAATATATTGTGAAATATTATTGCAATTTAAAATAAATGTTTCCCATTTTAATAATGTTTTAATTTAATTTTAATAATAACATTATATAACATTTCTGTGATGGCAAAGCTGTATTTTCAGCAGCAGTCATTACTAAATCATTAATATTTTATTATATAATATATGAATATGAAATTATATATTATTATATTAATATATAATATTTAAACATTTTCTGTTTATTCTGATTTGCTGTTAAAAACATTTATGATGTTGAAAAGTCATTTTTTTCAGGTTTCTTTGATGAATGGAAAGTTCAGAAGAACAGCATTTACCTGAAATAGAAATCTTCTGTAACATTATAAATGTCTTTATCATCATTTTTTTAATTTAAAGTATTAATTTCTATAATTTCTTTACAAAAAAAAAAAAAAAAAAATAATAATAATAATAATATAAATGCTGATCTTTGTATCTTTCTATTCAAAGAATCCTGAAGAAAGGTTCTCAACTGTTTTAAATATTGATTTTGATCATAATAATAATACTACTAATAATAATAATAATAAATATAGCTGCAAGCAGCAATTGCGGGGCCAAGCACAACAGAGGGAGAATGAGGAGCTAAGCATGGCAAGGAGCAACAGACCGACTGTAACAATGAGTAATTAAAGTCATTTTAGGATGATATCAGTTGAAATGGCTGAAAAATCATAAATAAAAACCAATAACATAAAGCTTATCACTTTTGACCAATAAGTGGTGCTGTTTTCAAATTGATGTGATGTGTTCCGTGTGAGGTCACAATGACACACACACATTCTGGTGTCATTATGCCAAAGCTTTACAGAGATACAGCCTCAGAATCATTTTGGCATCAAGCCTAAAATATGTAGTGTCGCTGTACGAAAACGGTTTATTCTATCTACACGAAATCCATAACTTTGAGTCAGGACAGTCCGAAGATGATCTGACTCAATTTTGGTGAAAATCGGATCAACGGTCTGGGAGGAGTACGAACAAGTAGGTTTCGAACATTAATCAAAATGGCGGAAAGGAAGTTCGGCCAAGTATGGTATAATTGGTATGTATGTTGTCGGCATGACCCAAGGAATATTTTGAGACCAGTTTTATTACAGTAGGCTAAAGCAATCACAAGTTATTAGCATTTTTGGAAATTTCATTATTAATGTTTAATGAATGGTGTATTACTTCTGACCAGTAGGTGGCGCTGTTACCAAATTTATGTGGCGTGGTTAGGGTGTGGTGACAATAGCACATATAAAATTTGGTGTCAATATGTCAAGGCTTTGCACAGATACAGCCTCAGATGTAATTTGGCATCTTTCCAGCAAATTCGTTGAAGCGCTAAACGAAAACGGTTTCGTGTATCGACACGAAATTCATAACTTTTTGCCAGCATGGTCTGAAGATGATCTGAGTCAAATTTGGTGAAGATCGGACTAACGGTCTAGGAGGAGTTCGAAAAAGTAGGTTTTGTACATTAATCAAAATGGCGGACAGGAAGTTTGGCCAATTTCGGCATAACGTTATCAATGTTCTCGGCTTGACCCAAGGAATCTATTGACATAAGTTTCATTACAATAGGCTAATGTAAGCAGAAGTTATTAGCATTTTTGTAAATTTCTTTATAACTTTTGACCACAAGGTGGCGCTGCCCCCGAACTTTTTGAGTACTGTCAGGGCACAGTGCCGAAGACACATACCGAGTTTCGTAACGATACGTCAATGCGTTTGTAAAATAAAGCATTTTTGGACAAAATTCAATATGGCCGACACCCAAATTGGCTGACATGGGAAAATTGGATATGGTTTGACTCGGCATGATGCACCAAATCTAAAGAGACCAGTTTCATGATTTTTGGCTTAACTATTCAGAAGTTATAAGCAAAAATACCCATTTTTCATATCTCCTGACCACTAGGTGGCACTCTGCCGAAACACTGCAGGTAATCTCAGGTCATGCTTGTTATGACACACACCAAGTTTGGCCTCAATACGCCAAACCGTTGCGGAGATATAGCCTTACAACCATTTTTGCGTGTTTTTCGTAGAAATCATTCGCACGTCATTTGAAAACGGTTTGACTAATCAACTTGAATTCCATAACTTTTTGCCAACATGGTCTGACGATGATCTGAGCCAATTTTGGTGAAAATCAGACAAACCGTCTAGGACGAGTTCGAAAAAGTATGTTTTAAGAACAAAAAAAATATAGAAAAAAAACTAAACCTTACGATTTTTGAATTTTGGAATTCATTCGACTCGGCATGAGCCAAGGATTCAGAGAAAAAAAGAATTTTGATTCTGTGCCTTACGGTTCAAAAGTTATTAGCATAAAACTATTGAAATTTTGGACAGGTGGTGGCGCTAGAGAGTTTGAGTTAGAGACTCCAAATTTGCTATGGTCAATGATGGGACTGTCCTTTATCAGTGTACCAAATTTCACAACTTTCCTGCAATCGGTTCTATGGGCTGCCATAGACTTCCAGAGCGGAAGAAGAAGAAGCAGAATAATAATAAGAATTCTAACGGATACAATAGGTGCCATCGCACCTTCGGTGCTTGGCCCCTAATAACAACAACAACAACAACAACAACAACAACAACAACAACAACAACAACAACAACAACAACAAAACATGTTTCTTAAACAGCAAATCAGCATATCAGAATGAATAAACCTGAAGGATCATGTGACACTGAAGACTGGAGTAATGATGCTGAAAATCTTGCTTTGATCACAGGAACAAATTACATTTTAAAATATATTCAAACAGAAAGCACTCATTTTAAATAGTAAAAATATTTCATATTGTTATGGCTTTTGCTGTATTTTGGATCAAATAAATACAGGCTTAGTGAGCAGAAGACACTTCTTTTAAAAAAAAAAAAAAAAAAAAAAAAAAAAAAAAAAACACATTAAAGAGTCATTACCATTTTCGTCCACGGCTAGCACACTGGCACCCTTAGCTAGTAGTTCTTGAACAACAACCGTCAAGCCATTCCTGGCAGCCACATGCAGGGGCCTGCAACAAGACAACTTAATATTAGGCTTATTCTTTAATATATTATTGTACATCAGTAAGTGCATAATTTCTGTGTTGACCATACGTTTGTAAAGCTGCATTGGTGGAGTTGATGAGGTTTCTGTCAGTGATCTTCTCCAAGATCAACAAGGCACTGGTTTCATGACCCTATAGTGATCAAATGAAAATCAACACAGTGACAGTAATTAAGAGGATAACGTTACACAATCCATACTAGAAGCTTACAGCTTCTGAGGAATTGAGACATTAGAGAACAAACTGTTTCATACCTTACTGCAGGCCAGATGGAGAGCAGTGTTTTTGTTGGCATCCTGTAGCGTGAGATCTGCTTTTGCACTGCTCACTAACACCTCTGCCAAACACAGATAGACATCATGACACATCGAAAAACCTAACACAAACTTCGTTAACTACAAACATGAGAAACATTTGAGGTTTGAGTGTCAAAGTCTTACCGACTGCATTAGTCTGGCCGTTCTCAGCAGCCATCATGAGTGGGGTTTTGCCTCCAGCATCCACACAGTTTACCTGTGCGTTATGACCCAGCAAGAGCTGCAGACACTCCACATGATCTGTGAACGCAGCAGCATGAAGAGGAGTCCTGTTACAGAGAGAAAAAGAGTTACAAATTGGACCTCTACCACAAAAAGGATTAAAAAATAATTCAGCATTTTATTTTATGGACTAATTCTCACTATTAACTAGTTGCTTATTTGCATACACATTTCTAGCATATTGACAGTTTATTAATACTTGTAAAGCGCATATTGATGATACCTAAAATTTTCTAGATTTAAGAAAAAAATATTGCTGCAAGCAGCAAATACCAGGGCTTTAATGCATTTAAGCACATATGGAAAAAAAAAAAATAAAATTTAGCAAGCCACCTAAATCAATTTTAAAAAGCTTATATTTGGCAAATACAGGTAATTTACCAAAGAAATATTGTTTTGTTACATTTATGACCGTTATAGTGCCAGCTGTGGTCCAATATCCTTAAAACTTTGCATGTCCGTTTAGAATCACCTGCCGTATAAGTTCAGAAGGTTTCGTGAAGTTTTAAGTTTTCCTTTAGGTTTTATAGGATTTTGGGTAAATTTGGACAGGCCCCTTTTCTAAAT
Organism: Labeo rohita; assembly: GCF_022985175.1. Taxonomy (NCBI): domain Eukaryota; kingdom Metazoa; phylum Chordata; class Actinopteri; order Cypriniformes; family Cyprinidae; genus Labeo; species Labeo rohita. The sequence continues at coordinate 26,216,801 of NC_066884.1, read as the reverse complement.
GACCCTGTTTATAGCTTCCCAAAGAGTAAATTTCAACTTTTTTTTCCAAATTGAGTGAAAAACCAAGGACTAGGTTTACAAAAGTAGGTTTTTAAAATCTTCTCAATCATATAACAAATTTTCAATTGGGTGACTAGGACTAGTTCGCAAAAGTAGGATTTAAAAAAAATAAAAATAAAAATTCCAAAAACCTGAAAATTTACCATTTACATTTAAGTAAGATTTTATCCCACTGTTTTTTAACAATATTTTAAAACTACTATAGTATTTAAAATATTTTGAATTGGCATTTATTTTTATAAGGTCAGTTTTATGTTTTTTTATATGTTGCAATTTTGTGCAGATCATTTGTTTTTAAGTTTTGCTTTTAAGTCCATCTAAAATTTCTTATTTAATTTCAGACTTATTTTAATTGACAAATAATTTTGAAAGGTTGCTATTATAAATATATAATAGCAATGAGGAAATAATAATTAGTTCAAATAAAGTATTAAAAGCAAGTAATCATATGGTTTTACTGCACAAAACGGTTAAAATATATAATGTATTAAAAACAATTAAAAACAATAGAACAAATGTACATTAAATTTATTTTTACACTTCATTGTGCGATCTAATCACTGTATAATATTCACTCAACATTTCATTCAAATGTCCACTTAATCTTTAATATTTGGCCATTTCTTTACGATAGAAAAGCTACAGCCACTAATTTCTTGAATACGTGGACATGTAAACTCAGCATGAGGGGTTAAACTTTTATTTTTATTCAACTCGTGATGAACAGTTAGCACATTGAGAAATATATTGATGTATTCTCCTGTGTTTGCGTAGGTTTATAAATGATTTACCTTACGAATCTGATGAAATGGCATACGTGGCGTTCCCAGAAGAACGTTATAATAAACCCAAAATCACAACAACATGCAGAAATGGAGTTTGAGATGCTCCACACATGTAAATGATAACAGTATGTGAAGCAGCATTTACTATGAATGGAGCCGCTCTGAGATGCACGTACATAACCTATATGTATGCAAATAATTAAAGCGCATATATTAAACCTACCATATATTTATTTAATTGAATCATAGCATTTGTGAATTCTTAAAAGCATTATGCTTTCTTAAGATTTTTAAATGGGTTTAATATTTTGTGGAATGCACCACTTCTAATATTTTGCAGATTATTTAACAAAAAAGAAAGAAATTAAAGAAAGAGTCCTCACAAGTCACATCGATCTTAATGAAAGAATGAATAAACATAAGACCAGTACCTGTTTTTGGAATCAGTTGAATTGACGATGGCAGGACTAAGTGTGTCTATCAACATCTCAGCTGCTCCTTCATTGTCATTTATACTGAAGGTCATAAAAAAACAACAACTTCAATATGTTGCCCTTTTAAACACACCAACACATATCAACCCAATCCAAATCCACTTACACAGCACAGTGAAGGGGGCTAAAGGTGTTCCCTTCAGTCTTATGAAACAACTCCTGCTCCAGCAAAACTTCAACACATGTGTCATGACCTGCAGAGAGAATTTGATGCAACAACAGTTTATCTAACAAGCTTCTGGAGTCCTGCTCACAAAAAAAAAAAAAAAAAAAAAAAAAAAAAAAAGACCTCTCAATAACAAAAAGTCTGAATAGTGAATGTGATGCCGATCATATTTTGTGATTGTGCTGGTTGGCATTTGACCTTGTAGGGTCTAGTCATAAAAACGATGTCTGAGATTTCAACAAAAACATTTTGAAATTAAACTGCATTTCTATGAACCCTTTCTCAGCAAGTCTAGACTTTTTTCCTAGATTATTTAAAATAATTATATATACACGAGTTGTTTCTGAGATTAATGCAAGTGACATCTGTATGTTTAAAATAACATGCTTTCATTTTGGTTTCAACATTTCGCAAGAAATGATAAACAAATAGACACCAAAGTGTTTTACAGGGTTTCCACCCTTTCTGACCAATGAATTTTTTCATGACTTGTCGATCATGATTACTACATTAACTAATAATAATAATAATAATAATAATAATAATAATAATAATAATGCTGTAATCAGTGAATGAAATTCCCAGAAAGGCAAACTACCTTAAATTTGCAAAAACACTAACATTTTGAAATATTTTTACTATTTAAAATAACTGTTTTCTATTTGAATATATTTTAAAGTGTAATTTTTTTCCTGTGATCAAAACCAAATTTTCAGCATCATTACTCCAGTCTTCAGTGTCACATGATCCTTTAGGAATCATTCTAACATGCTGTTCTTCTGAATTTCTGTTCACTGAAACCTGAAAAAAAAAAAAGTCTACAAAAATGTTTTTTGAAAAGCAAATTTGAATATTAGAATGATTTCTGTAGGATCATGCGACTGGAGTAATGATGCTAAAAACTCAGCTTTGAAATCACAGAAATAAATTACATTTTAAAATCTATTCAAACAGAAATTATTTATTTTAAATAGTAAAAATATTTCAAAATTTTACTGTACTTTGGATCAAATAAATGCAGGTTTGGTGATGTTTAAAAAACATCAAAAATCTTACTGTTTAAAAACGTTTGACTGGTAGTGTTGCTCCAGAGGTTTCGGCTTCCTAAGCCTTTAAACAGATCCTAACCAGAAATTAAGTAGTAGTAAATTTACTTCATATTATAGAGATTTTCATGACTTTTCCCATGTCTGGAAACGGTTTTAAAAATTCCTATAATTTCCGTGACAGTGAGAACCGTGCATTATTTTCATCAAACATGGTGCGAGCAGGCTCTTGAACAGGTAGGGTGTATCGATCTGTGATCGGCAAGTGCGTTTATTCACCGTTGTAACAGGCCCAGTGCAGGGGCGTGTAGCCCTGGTGGTCAGTGATGACAGGAATGGTCTCTACTGACTGGGCAGCATGCAGAAGGCCCCCCAGAACCCCAACATGGCCGCAGGCGGCCGCAAGGTGCACTGGAGAGCGCCCCCTACAGTCCCGTACCATGAAACTGGCACTGTGCTGCAGCAGAGCCTCCACGCACTCCTCGTGGCCCGTCACCGCCTGGATGGAACAACACACATCCATGAGCCACTCTTGAGAGCACTAGCACAGGTGAGAGCCAGTGCAAGTGGAAATACTAAATAATGGAAATAATACTGCCAAAGAAAATCAGTCATGATTTACCCCTCTGTGCAGAGCAGTGCGGCCCCACTTGTCTTTGGCATCGACATTGGCTCCTTTGTTAATAAGAGAGTAAACACAGTCTATGTGTCCACCCAGCACTGACAGCATCAGAGGCGTCCTATTTATAAAAAAAAAAAAAAAAAAAAAAAAAAAAAAAAAAAAAAAATCAAATATAAAAATAAGACTCCACAATCTATGATTTCAATTACCTTCTATAGGAAGAAATTGGAAAATAGTCTTATGCACTTACTGGCCAATCCCATCTTGAATGTCCACTGCACTCTGCATGTCAGCATTTCCAATGAGCAAACGGAGACATTCAGAGTGACCGTTAGTGGCTGCAAAGCAAGAGAAAAGACACAGATACATTTCTCATGAGTGTGTATGTCAGTACACAAACAGTAAAACATTCAGGCATTAGTTATACAGTGATATATATCTTCCAGGGTGATAAATCTACTGACAATATTAACCTTGTGCGTGCTTGGCTTATTAACAACAGAAGTGTCAGCTCTGCCTTGTGCCAAGAATCCATGAACAGCTTTGTCAATAGAAGCATTTTCTGCTTCCAAATATTGTATTTGATTCCAATGTATTTTTAAAAAATTAAAAAGATATCAATAAGAAAATTAATAAAATGTTTAACTTCAAGATATATGTAATCATCAATTGTTAATAAAATGAATCATTAAATAAATCATTAAATAATAAAAATGAAAATAATAACAATCATTCTCAACATGTTCACACTACTTGCTAAAACCATTTCTACACTGAAATATTAAAAAGACAATAAAATTCAACATATATTAATTTATATCAACTCCCATCATTAAACACACTATCCTTTGTGTAAATCTAAAAAAAAAAAAAAAAAAAAATTTTTAAAGATTACTATTACTAACGCTTAATCCCAGCATACGTGCTTAATTTTTATCCACCAAGAAAAAAGATAATATAGAGCATGTAAATAAAGAAATAGTTTAATATATACATTTATACAATTAAAAATATAGATTCAAAATAAAAATAATAGCAATAAATATTTTTTACTTTATTGTAAAATAAAGTATTATATATATATATATATATATATATATATATATATATATATATATATATATATATAAAAATAATTGACAAATAAGATGTCAGATTTTTTTTATAAAGTAAAAAATTAGCCACATGGATTCAAAAGAAATAGTAATAATAATAATAATAATAATAATAATAATAATAATAATAACAACAATAAAAAAAAATCATAATTACTAGCAATACATATTACTAATTACTTAACTGTAAAATTAAACAATTGACAACTAAGATATGTCTGATTAAAAAAAAAATAAAAAAAAATCAGCCACATTACAAATAATAATAATAGTAATGAAGCAAATCATATTAATAAAAAGCAATAAAAAAAATAACTTATTACATAATGCAAAATGTAATAATTGACAACTAAGATGTGTCTGACTTTAAAATAAAGCATAAAAATAAAAAAAATTATCCACATTAAAAACACATTCAAAAGAAAGAGTAATAATAATATGAATAATAACAAAAATAAAAATAGCAATAAATTATTGTAAAATTTAATAATTGACAACTAAGATGTGTCTGACTTTAAATAATAAAGTACAAAATAAAAATCAACCACATTAAAAATATAGATTCAAATGAAATTGTTATAATAGTAATAAAACAAATCATAATAATTAATGACAGTAAATTATTACTTAATTGTAAAACGCTAAAGTTAAAAAAAAATCCAGCCACATTAAAAATACAGATTCAAATTAAATAATAATAATAAATAACAATAATAATAATAATAATAATAATAATAATAATAATAATAATAATACAAATTACTTTATTGCAAAATGTAATAACTGACAACTAATATGTTTAAGTAAAAAAAATAAATTGGCCACATTAAGCTAATTAATTAACAGCAATTATTGTTAAACTGTAATACTAAATTACTGACAACTAATATGTGGCTGATTTTTTTTTTTTTTTTTTTTTTTTAATAATAAAGGTTAAAAAAAAAATAAATAAATAAATAACCACGTCTCTCTAGTTGTCATTACCATTATTTTCATTATAATTAACCAATAAAAAGAAAAATTCAGATTCATTGTTTGGCAAACTCACACCAATTATGCAAATAACTGAACTTCATGTAATGTCATTAGTCAGCATACCAGCGGCGTGGATGGGGGTGCGTTTGAGCGTGTAGTCCTTCACTAGGATAGAAGCCCCCTGGTTGATGAGCACATCCACACATTCAACGTGGCCTTTGAAGGCAGCCAGGTCCAGCGGCGTGTGTCCTTGTACTGTCCTCACATCCAAATCCAGCAGAGACTGAACCAGTACCTCAAGAGCCTGGTGATGTCCATGATATGCCTGAGGACATCCGTTAAAACCGTTAAACGTAATCTGAGAGGATCCCAAACCAGAAAGCGTACAAGAATTACATAACATTTCATTTGCTGAACAAACAAAATGGAGACTCACAGCCAGGTGAAGAGGGCTCACAGGAGCACGTACATCAGAGTCATTTAGGATGTCTGTCCCTGAGGTTTCCATTAACTTCAAAACAAAACAACACTTCAGTTAGGTCTCATCACTCTGTGACAATCTTAAAGAGGTTCAACGTCATAGCACTTACCACGTCTAAAGGAGTTTCACTCGCAATCTGACAAAGAGGATAGAAATATAGTAAGCTGAAAATATTAAAAACATAGACCCAACCATGTGATTTTAAATCATCTTACCAGCTCCAGACACAGGCGGTGTCCATAAGCAGAGGCGTAATGCACTGCATTGTAGCCCTGATTGTCTCGGATCCCTGGGTTAGCGTCATTCCTCAGTAAATATTCCAGGCACCTAGTTAGGAAACGAGAGGGACTGGTGAACGCATGTTTAACAAGTTATTCCCAGTAATCACTCACATGCAAAACGGTAACTCACTTTCCATCTGCGTCAGAAGCAGCGGCGTAGTGGAGGGGGGTGCAGCCCCTCTTGTCAAGCTCATTGACATTGGCTCCTGAACCCACCAAAGCAAACAGGCACTGGTAGTTGCAGTTTGCAGCTGCGTAGTGCAAAGGTGTCCTAAAAAAAAAAAGAGATTGTTCGCTCAAGCCTCACAGTCAAAAATATCAGAGGAAAAAACAATGAATGACTATGGGAGAAAATGTAAACACACCTTCCAAAGCTGTCCTTCCTGTTGAAATCTGCCCCCGTGTTGAGGAGAAGATTCAGACACTCAAGGTTTCTGTGGTGGAGAAGGCATTTTGTTTAGAGACTGAAATATATGCTCAATCTTCCATTTTCAAAAAAAGTTTAAATTTAAAGGAACAGTTCAGCTAAAAATGAAAATTCTGTCATTAATCACTCACCCTCATGTCATTTCAAACCTGTAAGACCATTGTTCATCTTCACAACACAAATTAAGATATTTAATATTTAATATAACACGTTCAAGGCTCAGAAAGGTAGTAAGGATATAGTCATCATTGTGCCATTGGTGGTTCAACCGTAATTTTATGAAGTTTTCAGAATACTTTTTGTGTGCAAAGAAAACAAAAATAATGACTTGATTCAACACATTCTTCTCTTCCATGTCTGTCTACACTGTGGGTTCACGACAGTACCATGACACATGCGTGTGCTGTAGGGCTGCAACAAACGATTATTTTGATAATCGATTAATTTAACAATTGGAACGATTAAATCAACTATTTCACTGACTATTCAGTAGACTTTGAGCTATACATATTCTAATAAATAAATAATGGTCACTTCAGCTTTTAAAAATCACATGTAATTACAATTATCATACATTTATACAGATAGATCAAGTTTTGATCTCTGCAAATCAAACAATCACTGAATAAAGTAATTAATAATATTTTTCCCCACTAATAAAAAGATTTCATTATTAGCTTGCACCACACTGCTTTATAACAGAAAATCAAGTTGTAACCCTAACTGAAACCGACACTGACTCTGGTTTTTCAGTTTAATACTATAAAGCTGCTTGAAATTGAACAAAATCATGTCATTCCAAGATGTTCATGTTTTTTTTTTTCTTCAGTTGTAAAGAAATTATGTTTTTCGAGGAAAACATTTCAGGAATTCTCTCCATATAGTGGACCTATATGGTGCCCACGAGTTTGATCGTCCAAAATGCAGTTTAAATGCAGCTTTAATCTAGCAAAATTTTATTTTCGAAAAAAAAAATAATAATAAAATAAAAAAAATAAAATGATATATATATATATATATATATATATATATATATATATATATATATATATTTTTTTTTTTTTTTTTAACTTCAAATGCTTTTTCGTCCTACATCACTGCAGAAGTACCGACCCAGTGTTTACAAAGTAAACATGCAAAGAAGGTCAAACGGCCTTTACAAAAAAAAAGGTAAAACATCGAAGTAGGACGATTTCGAAGTTGGAGGACAAAATGTGATGGGAGTTTTTAGACATACCCTAACTGTACTGACCCGGATTACACAGAGTACGCATGCGCATGGCAGAGCCAAACAAGACGAGCATTTGAGGTTACAAAGTTATATAAATGTTTGTTTTTTTTTTAGAAAATGACCAATCGTTTCGCTAGATAAGACCCTTCTTCCTCAGCTGGGATCATTTAGAGCCCTCTGAAGCTGCATTTTGGACGCTATGGAGATCCACTATATGGAGATAATTCCTAAAATGAGGTGAGTACATTATCTGTAAATTTGTGTTCTGGAAGTGAACTACTCCTTTAAGGTTGAACATTGAACACACACACACGTCTGGTTTATTATCCTTGTGGGGACTCTCCATAGGTGCAATGGTTTTTATACTCTCCACACTGTATTTTCTATCCCCTTACCCTAACCCTACCCCAAAACCTAACCCTTACAGAAAACGTTCTGCATTTTTACTTTCTCAAAAAAACTAATTCTGTATGATTTATAAGCTTTTGTACCCATGGGGACCTCAAGCCAGTCCCCACAATGTCAAAAATTTTAGGTTTTACTATCCTTGTGGGGACATTTGGTCCCCACAATGTAGCAAAAACAAGTACACACACACACACAGAAAATGGATTTCAGAGTTTTGTAAACAGAAAAAAATAAAATAAAAAAATAAGGTTGAAACAGTGATGTTACTGGGCTTTTTTAACGATGTCCTTACTACCTTCCTGTGCCTTGAATGGGTCAGTTTCATTGCTGTCTATGCAGGGACAGAAAGCTCCTGGATTTCATAAGAAATATCTTAATTTGTGTTCTGAAGATGACAGTAAGGGTGAGTAATTAAATGACAGAATTTTCATTTTTGGCTGAACTATCTATCCCTTTAATGCTGCTGTGCTGCAACCATGAGTAAAAATTTTATCTGTTTTGATTTTTAACTTACACCTTAAATGTGTACAAATAATTATTTATTGCATTCATTTTTGAATAAATGAAAAGACTGGGACCAAGAAAAACTATCATCATGTCACTGACCAAAAAAATCAAAAATAATCTCACCCGCCGGCAGCAGCAGCATGTAAACAGGTCCTTCCAAAGTCATCAGGGGTGTCTATATCAAAGCCTGGAAGACAGAGATTTGCTCAGTTTATCTTTATAAGGAATACAGAACATTATTACACAGCAGTAAATTATGTAATCCATGCACAAAAAGTGCACTGACTGACTATCTGAGCAGTGATTCAGCTTACCAGACGACAGCAGCTTACGGCAGCAGTCTGAGAAGCCGCTGAGAGCAGCCAAATGCAGTGGAAACATGCCATGAACTCCCCTCCTAATAGAAATATCCAATGTTACAACCAGATAGACAGGAGCATCTCGCCGTGTATTCATGTGGGATCAATTACAGCATTCTTGGATGTTCAGAGAGGTTTGAATAATGAATTTCTGCCTACATCTATATTCAAACAAAGCTGTTATATTCAGTAATTAACAAGCACATGGGAATGAGAATTCTTACTTGGCTGTATCAGCTCCGTTAGTGATCAGTGTGTTGATGAGAAGCTCGTGTCCGTATCGAGCTGCGATGTGCAGAGGAGTGTTCCCGTTCTTATCTTCACAGTCTATCTCAGCACCTATACATGAAACAAACAAAACGCTGTCAGATATTGCAGGTCTGCACATCAGTATTGGAAAACTATAAAAGTGAAGACTCACCGTTTTGAATAATCGCCTGAGATCTAGAGAACCTCCCATGGATTGCAGTCATATGTAGAGGGGTTTTACCATCCTTACTCTGCATAGAGAGTAAGCAATGACCAATTAATGAAATTCAGTGGTGATTTTTGTCATACATGCACAGCCATAATAGAGGTCCCACCTTGATATTGACATCAGCTCCATTTCCCACGAGCAGCTCAAGGCAGAGCGCTCCGTGCCGTGAGGCGGCTGTGAAGTGCAGGGGTGCGAAGCCCTTCTCGTTAACCTGGTTCACATTCGCGCCACACTCGATCAGCTCGTTCACGACCACATCCTGACCATTGTAGCATGCCACATGCAGCGGCGTGTTCCCATACGCGTTTGGCTCATTCATCTGTAAGCACATCCACAGTTCAAATGTTCAGACATTCACACTGCAGTTTAATTACAAACCGGTCTAATCGACTGAACACAGGTGTGCAACCAATTTAAGCATTGTGGTTCAGCCCAATTAGCTATACATGTTTTTCATAAGCACAGCAGTTTACTCTTTTAGTGCTTTTGAAGTGGATCTCTAGATGAAAAGGTTAGCATGATGTCGTCTGAACCATACTTGGACCAAAGCACTAACAAGAGTGCAAATGCCTGTGTGAAAGCAAACCACGCTGTGAGTAATAAATTTTATTATGTTCTTGTCACATCCAACTGACTGCCAGTTTGTTCTTTGCCAAACTGAAAACGAAAAATAAACTTGCTTACTGCCAAAATGGTTATCATCATCACTGTGGCACTAGCTTTAATCAATATGAAGAGGCACATAACTAAAGCATCTTTGCAACAATTGTCACTAATGGTGATGAAACACGGGGCAACTTTTCAAGCAATGTTGCTTGGGCACTTTGCCATTGAGAACGAGGAACAAATTTCTATCTGGATACATTAGATCGGTCGTGGGCCCTGCGTCTCACCTGGGGGGTGTTTCATAAAACAAGTCTGACTTGTTTTGTCTGAAGACAAAACTATCTGACAAGTTTTTGGGTTTGAGTCGTTCGTTCATCACGTGACAGCCCTATAAGATGAACGAACGACTCGAAAAACCCAAAGACTTGAAACAGGTGAACTAATTCCAGTACAGAATCTAAAAGGATGTTACGCATGCGCAACTGAACGAATCACTCTCCGAGACGACTCGTTCTTCCTGAGTCACATTAATGATTTATTCAAAATGAACGAATCGATCAAGAACGACCGATCACTAATTCGTAGCATCGTGAACGTGCATCCCAGCCTGTGCTACACGAGTTTTTGTGCTTAAAAACTACACACATTTTTATTTTTTGAAAAAAAAAGACCAATCGTTTCGCTAGATAAGACCCTTCTTTCTCGGCTGGGACCATTTAGAGCCTTTTGAAGCTGCATTTAAACCACATTTTGGAAGTTCAAATTCGGGGCACCAATCAAGTCCATTATATGGAAAAAAATCCTGAAATGTTTTCCTCAAAAACCATAATTTCTTTACGACTGAAGACAGAAAGACAAGAACTTCTTAGATGACAAGGGGGTGAGTAAATTATTTGTAAATTGTTGTTCTGGAAGTGGACTTCTCCTTTAATATTAACTTCTTGTTTTTTGAACTGCTGTGTTAAATCAGTATCACATTTGCAAACTCCCTTAACAATCATGAAAAGCTGTCACTCTCATTAGTTCAATGCAATCCCACAAAGTTCCATTATAATCCATAAAGCTAAACTGCACAGTGAATCCCTTATTTACACCCTGTCTACACTTTGTTTGTTATTAAGAGAGGATTTGTGCGCTTGCAGAACTCGGCACTGAACAAAACTGTTTTTTTTTTTTTTTTTTTTTTTTAATAGTAATAAGCAGTAGTTTTCAGTCATAAATGCGGCTGAAATGGTTGCACTGTAGAGCCCCGAGTTTAATTTTAAAAGTTGTTTACATTACGATTGTCTAATTTAGTAAATAAATTTCATAACAGCATGTTTTCTGCTATTTTAAATCAATAGTGTGAGATTTCATATATCCATCTATAATCACACTATTAATTTAAAATACCACAAAACATGCTGCCATGTTTTCACTGATTAAAACATCTATTATTCACAAGCTAAAAGTCAAGAAGGAACCATAACATTGGTGCCATGACACCTTTTTTTAATGGCCACCATGATATTCACAATTCTATAAAATCTGTAAAGTACATATTCAATACTGCCCAGTACACATGCATGTTAAAGTATAACAATGTGAACACTCACATCGACTCCTAGGTCCAGCAGATACTTCACTACACTGATCATCCCACTGGATGCTGCAGCATGGAGGGGTGTGTAAGCTTTCTTATCCTTACACGTCACCTCAGCACCATGAGACACCAGCAGTTTGACCACCTCCATGTGACCTGACATACAAGAAAAAAATGTTTTTTGAGTTTACAGATCCCACATATGGTTGTGCAAGAGGTTGGGGGGGAGAAAAAAATAAAATAAAATAAAAAAATATCACTCTGTCTTACCCATGTATGCTGCCCAGTGGATCGCCCTTCTATCCTTCTTATCAAAAGCATTTATATTTGCTCCCCTAGACAGCAGTAACCGCACCATCTAATGAGAGAAAAATATGCATACTTCACATTAATTAACCAATACATCAGCAGTGTGCAAAAAATACCCGTTTAAATAATGATTATGCACTGATCTCTCAATTGTCCCTTAAAGTACTTTATGAATTCTGAACCATAATTTCAACAAACCCACACATATGCAAATGTCTGTTTACTGACCTCCAGGTGACCACTAAAGGCAGCGTGGTGCAGAGCTGTGCGTCCAGCCCGATCTGATACATTAACGTTGCTAAGCAGCGGCACCAACGCCTCAGCACAGCGGACGGCCTTGTTTGCAGCGGCCACATGTAGAGGAGTCTGCCAGTTCTTATCGCGAGCGTTCACATCGGCAGAATGCTTCAACAAAACCTGCACCGCCTCCTGCAAGACACAAGGTCACATGAAGAGACCGATGAATAACATCAAGCATTACTTTTCATTCAGTTCCGTTAATTTGTTATTGCATACTTTCACAAGCTCAAGTTAAAAATATTAGTCCCTTAAGTTTCAGATACAAGGTTTTTGTAGGTTTTTTGAAGGTAAATTTGAGACCTTTTAAAGACCAAGTAAAGAAAATGTAAAGAATTAATTGAAGGGTGACAATATGTCAATATGCTCTTTTAATGTTATAAAGTCTGAAAGTACAGCTTCCAACCAATCTCCATTCCTTTTAAATGAATTTTACAAAATAAAATAGCACCTTCTTATACTGCAAGAAATATCTGACTTTTTCTAGCTTGGATGATTAAATAGTTGTATGGGAAACCAAAAATACTGAGGAATAGACTTTTTTTTTGCAATGCATGCAAAATTTAATGCCACGACATTATGAATGAAAGATTTTCTGCTCCTTTTTAAGACCTGCACAAACCCAGCAGATATTTAACACAAGTGTTAACTTTATTTACATTACTTATATATTTGTTCCATTGCTTGTATTTTGCCCCTTCATTTATTACTGTTTACTTTGATAATTGCTAGACGCAATGTTTACTTAATTTACGGAATATTTTCTTAATTTAATAAAACACTTGTAGGCTACATTTTATTGTATTTTAATTTAAACTTATTGTTTCAAAAGCATATTAGCTTCTGTTGTGATTTCAGAATCTGTGTCACGATTGTGGTATTCAATACTGAAATTCTGGTATTCAGGGCTCTATGCTTACTTTTCATTTTAGGAGAACCTTCTAATCAAAAAACCTGATTAAAAATAGCCTTCCCATTACAAGGTGATATTTGGCTCCTTGAAGTGAATTAAAGGGGAATTTTGTTATTACTTTTGTACTTACATTTTTCTAACTTTATTAAAAGAATGTCTTTATCTTATGTCAAATAAAAAAAAAAAAAATAAAAAAAAATACATATAAGTTTTTTAAAATTTCTAATTAAAACAACAGAATAAGAATAAGTTACCAATCAAATGAAATCAGTATTAACAAAATTAATTTGTACTACAGTGGTGGCACAGAAGAACACAAAAGTGGCTTGTAGGTGTATTTTCATACGTTTAATGAGGCTCAGAGGTGGCATGCGTGCAATCAAATTCCTAAATTCATGTTGTTTTAAATATAAAATTTTCAATACAGAAATATTAAAATTTAAATAACTGAAAAGACACTTTAAAAACGAAACTTGCACTTTCTTTGCGCGTTTGCTTTGTAAACACTGTGTCTGTGGTTCCGCCTACGTTCCGCATGACCTTTCGACGTGATTCGATAGTACGTAGCGTCATGAACGCACATCCCAGAGCTTGTGCTACACAAGCTTTTGCGCTTAAGTATAAAAAATTATATTTTTATTATATTCAAAAATGTATATTTAAAAGAGTAATCTCAACATAAACTGAATTGCACTTATGACACCTGAGCCTCAAACACCTGAAAATAGTGACACATTTACAATAAAATTTGAAAAATGGCTTTACAAAGGTTAAAAAGCCCCTGTAAATCACTTTTAGCAGTCAAATATCACCTCGTAATGGGAAGGCTAATTTTCATGAGCCCAGGCTCTTGAATCAGTGCATTATAACGAAAACAATACCTTAAAATGAAAAGAAGCAGGTTTTTGCGATCACATAATATTAAACCGGTACACTCCTGGAAAGTCCAAGGGTTCAGTAAGTGAAAGCATTCAAACTGAAAGTTCAAATAGCGCTAAAACAGACAATAGTGACTTGCGTCCAGATGCCGGTAAATTATTATTTTCAGTGTATATTTGGCTTTAAAGCAGAAGTGTTCTATAGTGAATGCTGGCTGATGCTGAGTTTTAGATTATGTGGTCAAAGGTATAGTGATTCTGAATGGATCCATATATATTAACTGTCAGGACTTGCTTATTTGTATTGAAAACGTGTATTTAATTATTGATTTATTGATTGTGTCACTATACATACATTGTGAATTATGAAAATTAAAAAGTACTTATTTTTATGGTATGTTAATTGGGGCTTGGAGTACCAGCACTTTTTTTTTCCCACTTCAAGCACTGAATATTTCCATTTACAAACTCCCTTAAAAATCATTAAAAGCTGTCACTCATCTTAGCTCATCGCGATCTCACAAAGTTCCATTATAATCAATGAAGCTCTCTACACTGCACAATGAATTTCTTATTTACAGTCTTTCTACACTGTTTATGACATAATTTGTGAGATATGGCTGTGATACATTATTCAACGTTGAAAAAACATGTAGAAACTTTAGAAGCTCCCCTTAGCGCAAACACAAATATGCTGATCAGGTTAGTCGCACTGGTGCTCCTAAATATTTTTTCATTTGTGACTGAAATGTTTGCACTGTACAGCCCTGGTATTGTGACAACTCTGTTCTTCAGGAAGCAGAGTTTAGGCAAATCCTACAGAATCCAAGTGTGTGTGTCTGTGGTTGTAATACCTCGCTGCAGGATGCCACTGCGCGGTGCAGAGGAGTCAGCCATTTGTTGTCTTTGGCATTCACCCTCGCCCCTACATCACAAGCAAAACATGAATAACAGTATAACAATACATCAAAGCCACATCTGAAGACACCTGGAATCAAAGGGAGGAGATATGAGAAGCTTCAGGAAATGCATTTCATTATGATGAATATTCCAGCATTTACCCGATAAAATCAAGAGCTCTATAATCTCAGCATCTCCAAGGTAGGCAGCTGCGTGCAGCGGTGTCCTTTTTTCATTGTCCTGAAAGAAATAAAGTGTTTTTTTTTTATTATAAACTGAATCAATTGCAGGCATGACAAATTACTCTGTTTGTTTTTTAAAATATATATATATATATATATATCTTACTTGTACATTCACATCCTCTTTCTTGAAAATGAGAGAGCGTACTTCATCCGGATCAACATTGAAAATAGCTTTTAGCAGGGCGGGCTGAAAGACAAAGACACACAAATCAAGTCACACAACTGACACTGACAAACATGGCCAAATCTAAACTGTGACCTGAACTTAAATGCAGAGTCTGATATCATGCTTGCAATAACTGGGTAAACATAGCTGAATCTCTTCCCCGAAGACTTCCGACAGCAAACCGAAGCAACAACACCTTGAGGTAGTGTTGTCATGAGACTGCCTGCGTATTGCTTATGTAAGTGCATCCTCAAGAGTGATTCTAAATAAAACCAGCCTCTGCCTCTTCGCTTTGTCTTTTTGAGCTGCAGTGCAAATTGTCACTTCATGCTTTAATCACTCATCAATTTTCTTTCCCTTACAATGATTTTAAAGAAACTGTGCTTTCAATCTAGATCTAGTAGACAAACATTTGTTTAAAAGGGGAGATTATAAAGTTGAACTTTGTAAATTTGAATTCCAACGTTCTTAACTATAATAAAACTCTCAAAAGTATAAAACGTAAAAATAAAAAGTCCTCCCTAAGGAAAAAAAAAAATCCAAAAGATTCAAAGTATGAATTTAAGTTTAGAAAGCAGAGTTTCCATTATATTTGGACACTTTGTAATTTCATTACAACAAAGAATTGCTGTACCCAAAAATATTGTCATTACCACCATTCCAAACGTTTAATATAAAATTTAGAAAACAAATATATTTTTTTATATTATTTAAAACATAATATTTAGATGTTACTGTTTTAGAGATGTTACTGTTAACTCAAGCGAACACATCAAAGTAAGGGAACACAAACCTGCTTCATGATTTGAAACAAGAAACTAAGAAATTAATTTTTCTAATAAGGAAAAATGACTGGAAAAGTGTAAAAAAAAAAAATCAAAAATGTAAAGTGTTACCGTACTCTTTATTGACCATAAATAGTTTAAAACCACAATTAACAGTCTGGTTTCTACAACTTTTACTAAGGAGCAAAAATCTGCCTTTAACCTGGAAAGAAATGAACATTTGAAATTTACTGGGATAATTAATCGATATAAAATTGTCACAATTTTTTGGGCCCCATCGCCCAGCCCTACATCACACACACCCCATACTAAAAATCTACACCTTCCCACACTGAACCAAACTCCACTTGAGGAATGATCAAAACAAAAACGTACCACAAAAATGTGGTACATTTTTAACAAGGATAAATAGTTCATTTTCAAGATTTTAAGTTTTAACCCCAATTAGGGTTGGGTGATTTTTCAGATTTTATCGATTTTAAATTCAAAGATGGTGGGAGCGAACTTCTTTTAACTTGAGCGCCATGTTTTATAGAATGCAGTTTCATGCATGAGATGTGATTGTGACAGTCAAACACATCTGTTTACATTGAAAACACAATGGAAAAGCAGTGCAATCAAATAAAAAAACCCTGCAAAGAACTACTACTGCATTAGGGCAGTAGCTATCGATTATTTTAGTAATCGAGTATTCTACCGTTTTTTCCATCGATTAATCGGATAAAAAGTTTTTCATAATTAAAGAGCAATATTAAATATACAAGAGAAAATAAAATGGGTCTCTTAAAATAAACAACTAACTTGTTTTCTTTTTAGAAAAATTAACATTTTTATTACTGAAATTGCATGCATTAATAACCATGAAAACTAAACCCATGTAATGCATTTATTAAATGGGTTTAGCATGAATGCATTTAACTTGCAGTTACAAATGCATAAATAATATTTTGCTATTTTAAACAAAACATTGAATACTGATATTGAATGTATTTTTAAAATGAAGATACTTTAAATGTGAAATCAAAACCGCCAGTAGGTGTCAGCAAGTCATTGTTAAGTAAGGGAATCACTGCGATTAAACTGAATCATTTAATAGGTGATTCATTCAAGAACGAAACACCGTCATGTTGCTCAAAGACGCAAAACAGTGCTGTGGCTGTGTTTGTAATGGTTATTTGTTGGTGAAATAGAGCAAAAACAGGCGATACGCTCTCTAAAACGTAAGTCTTTCAATATTAACTTCTTGTTTATTGATTAACTGTTTCATAAAATCAGTATCACACTGTAATCATGCTGAGGCACTCTTCGTTTGATATTCAATAACTTTCTAACTTTCTGTGTGACAGAGAGAGAATGAGACAATCAACACAAATGGCACTTAGACTTTCACAAAACAGCTAACTTAAGGACATCATAACCGACCACCATTGATTTACAGTCTTAAATATGTCCAGCGTTTATCGGTTTGTGCGTCAGTAATAATGGTCCATGGGAAAACACAGTGTTCCGTGTGTAGTTACAGTAAATGGACAAATAATTTGCCTCTGAATTCGAGTTACTTGAGGAATCGTTTCAGCCCTATACTGCATGTCTGATATCTCATGTTTGCATCATCGTGACAAGCTGAAAGCTGCTATCCATTGTTTTTTACAGAACATGTATAGTTAATAAGAATCTACAGATGTTATACCTTCAGTCATTTGGAATTACCTTGACTTGAGATTTTTTTAAAGCATGTTCCTCATATTATTTCCTAATATATAATACGTATAAGACAAGTTTGTACAAGATGTAATTGTAGTTCATCTTTTCTGCTAAGACATTTAACAAGTGATCTGTTTAAGATTTACATCATGTTGACAACATGAGTGGTGCACTTGGAATAGAATCTTCTTTAACTAGAGGGTTAATAAAGAAAAAGTTACTTCAATCATGTTGTACTTACATTTTCAAGTTGTCTAGTTAAAAATCATTATGAAGAAACAAGAATCGGTCAAGCATTCTAAAAAAATAAAAAATTATATATACACACATCGAGATTTACATTTTTTGCCATATCACCCAGCCCTAACCCCAATCATTAGTTGAATGGTTTGTTATAAACTTAGAGGAAAATCTCCACCAGCAAGGAAGCTCAAAATGACAACTGAACGGTGGTCTCCATCAGCGTGGAGAGAGCAGATGGTACAAACAGTGCAGAGCTGCTCCAAACCAGCATGAGTTAATGCTGGACGCCACAGTTCCTCCCAGCAGCGAAGCTTGTGCTACTGGTTTATCAAGGACACAGACAGCATTTTATGTTTATCAATAAATATTTAGCCGGCTTCAACAAACAAAAAGAATGCCAGTTCCAACAGGTGACAGTGAAACCAAATAAAACCATGAGTGCATCCCTATCAAAGAAAATTGCTGACACCAGTTCTCCTCTACAGAGACCCATTTCCTCTATATTCATATTCATCTCTATAGGTATTCCATACTTTATCATCACTTTCAACAAAACAGGAGCTGAGAACAAAGCATGTGTCTTCCGCATCTCCAGCAGTACAGTCTTGCTGTGACTCATGGGAAGTATGTGCACTATGCCCGAGTTACAGGAAGTGTTCAGTCACACATTCTTGAGTGTTGTGAAATGGGATGCAGAAAACTCTGATAACAGCCAAGTGTTAATTTGCCTTAGGTTTCACACCACGCACTGCCGTTGAGAATAACAGCGTCAGCAAGGCATTCAAATTAAATACGCAACATACATGTTGAGGAAGTTTCAGAAATCACACGTCATATTATATATGGTCTATTGGCTTCATACACATTCATCTCACTAATACGCACACAAAAAAAGTCAACACAATATGTAAAGTTCATCTACCCAGATCTTCACTATCTCATCTAAACCAGTTAGTCTCAGTTCAGGCTGTCAGTGGAAGGACAAGCTCACACTGAGAGTCGTGAGAACATAACAAGCAAACGCTTGTGCTTGAAGAAAGCTTCGCTTGAAAAGACTCCTTCAGTGGCTCTAAGCCGAGACAAGGCTCTATTTGTCACATGTGGCCTGCGCTCTACTGCATGCATTCGGGGTTTAATCGTCTATTCAGGCGATGCGATCGTGTTCGATCTCCTTTAACGAGCTCCTCTAGTTAATGCCATCACCATGGAGATGAGCTCTTCTGTATCTCCTCGTCCTTCCTAACTGGAGACAGCACACACAGAGTGATGTAAACACATAGGTACATGTACAAACGCTAAAACAACATGATACTGAACTCTCCTTCTGTTATTGGAGGTCAACTTAGAGAATACACTGGCTAATCCAAAGTCATGGGTTTGACCTTCAGAGAACACCTGGAATACACTGAAAGCGCATAAGCAGGCCTCAATAAAACAATAAAAGTAATAAAAAAATGCCCCAGTGGCCTGAATGACATTCAGGACAGTTGCTGTCACAAAAGTTTATCATTTGCATGTTTTCAAGACATACCAATTTAAACATTCATGCAAATTTAAGCCTCACATTTCAACAGAATTCAGTACTAGAACTGCGTTCTCTTCCATGTCTTATCAGACTTGAATAGACAATTAAAGAGTTGTGCCAAATTATACACGTGTGTCAATTATATCAAAATGCTCATCTTGGCAAGTATCTTTATTAATACTATGTTATGTTTTAAGTTAACACTAACAGTTTGCAAAAAAATCAGATCTGATGTCTATGGGCCATTCTACAGAATTGGTTCAGTGTTGGAAATCCATTTTCTTTTTCCACTAATTTTGTATGTATGCAAGTTGTCTAATATCAAACGTACACATTTCTAGTAATTTTGCAATTACTTCTCATATTGTACTTTCAGAAAGTCCCTTAATTTGTCACTACCGAAACACAATAACATATAATTTAATAAGAAGGGTTATACTGACCTATTAAGACTTTTCTTATATCTTCCTTGTAAATATATTTTTTTCTATTTTATTAAAAGGTTTTCAGAGGTAAATCAATAACTGCAATTTTAACAATATTTCAAGTGTGATTCATGAGATTTGTTGTTTGCATCCAGTTTTTCTTTGTAAAAGACTAAAAGTTGATCATATTGATTTCAAACTTAAGGATATATTAGTCTGAATATACACTGAACCAAACACTATCATAGCATTTTAGCTGATAATTCAGCATACTTTATTTTTGACAAAACATCCCATGTTTTAGTCGTGACTGCACATTTTCAGTAGTGACAGTAATGTTTATAATTAGCACAGTTCTGAACAGTGGTACACATATTGAAAATAAATGTTATGGAATAACTCCTCCCAAACAAGTGTTTAATTACAGAAAAGTAGTGTTCGGTAGTGACATTCCTTAAAGTTACAAACAGATTTTTCATACTTTTGAACTCATTTACTTTAAAATGATGTGGCCTATCTACTCATATCTTGTAACTGTGAGAGAGAGACACATGAATATTTCCTGATCATAAATGCAGGGATGTAGTTAAAATCTGTCTCAGCCAATGGACTAAAACATACACTGTTTCAGTAGTGACATAAATTTGTTTTTTTTTGTTTTTTTTTACACACACATACATATATATATATTATATTTGTTATTTTGTTAAAACTTTAGGTTTTTTTTTTTTTTTTTTTTTTTTTAAATCAAAAAGATATTTTTTAAAACAACAGTGGAATAAAATGCAAAAAAAATTTCATACGTTAAAATTTAGGGGATAGGGTTCAGAACAGCCACCTCCCAAATTCAAGTACCCACTAAATGATGATTTTGTGTATATTAAGTTTACTGATATTTTAGATATTATTGTGGGTTTCAATAGATAATAGAAGGATCTTAGTAAA
Organism: Labeo rohita; assembly: GCF_022985175.1. Classification (NCBI taxonomy): domain Eukaryota; kingdom Metazoa; phylum Chordata; class Actinopteri; order Cypriniformes; family Cyprinidae; genus Labeo; species Labeo rohita. The sequence continues at coordinate 26,195,843 of NC_066884.1, read as the reverse complement.
CATCTAAGATTTGAATACTTAAATGCTTTTTAAATGTGTTTTTTGGTTGTGGGACAGCAGTTTGGACCGATTCTGTAGAATGGCCCACATACCTGATCTTAACTTTATATTAGTTAGGCTTTTGCTGGTATTAACATTGCTATTCAAAAATAATTAAAAAAAAAAATGGTGACATATATTCACTAGAATTTTTACTTATTAAAATGTACTGGGTTCCATGAGTCAAAAACAACAAAATCAATAAATTAATTTATTTATTTTGTTTTGCAGAGCAAGTAAAACTCTAAACCACTGGCCTGAACAGGTCAGTAGAAAAAAAAAAAAAAACCCTAATGTTGACATCCATTAAATACATAAATATAAACGGCCTCGTTATTCCAAAGAAAATCAGAAAATCCACCATGTAAAAACACCAAACGTCAAAGAAAAAACTGTAGTGTACAAATAAAAGCAGAAATGCTCAAAATCTCTTATTTAATTATCCTGAGGGAGAAAGTATGTGACAGGTGAAATATATGACGTCAGTAATTAAATAAAGTCCCTTTGGCTCAGTCATGGCTACAAAGGTCAAATGTCCAAAATATTTGATATCTTTAGCCCACTTGTAAGGTCACTCTATTCTTAAATCTCCTATATGCTAGACACATCTCATATATAAAGTGAACAAAGTTCACATAACATGTGTTATGTGAACTTTGCAAAACCCATGCAAAACCCAAAATTTGCCCCGATTTTAATATTATTTCTAGAGCTGCGATGCATGACTGGATTTATACATCACTGATAAGCGACCATTACACCTGTCGTGCGCTCAGCTAAGTTGTCAGCTAACGCAGACTGACGTTAAACTTACAATTTTATATGACTCTCAACTTACAATCCATTAACAAAACTATTAATCAAATCCAGCTCTCTGATATATGTGCATTTTACAGCCAGCAGTACAAAAAGATGTTAACCATCTAATCTTACAAGACCAACTGTTGCCCGAGCCTTAACACAACAAGTAACTTAAGCAGAAGTCTTGTGTGACTTATTAAATACTTAACAGATTATTAAAAACATAACGTGCACTTCACTGGTCACAACCCGTTATACTAAAACCGTGGGTCGCGCACATTTAGCTTAGCAACTTAGCTACGTTCCTTCTGCACGAGATGTCAAATACCTATAAATTACGTTTCGCTTTCTTTTTTGCTTATTCCATAATGTAGCACGTATTCGTACTCTTAAACGGCTTTTGTTAACTGACTTTGGACAGTTCAGTCGTCTGTGAGGTTGCTGGGTAGTTCACTAGCGTGTTAGCACTTATTAGCTTAAATCGGCTAGCTGTTTCAGACATCACTCACCTGGTCTCTAATTTTGAGAACCACCATGTTTCGATGCTCTCTTTGGCTCTCATGCAGAACTAAACCGATATTATTCACCACCACCACTTGAATGCTGATGTTTTGTTGTCGGTAAATCTAGCGTTTCCAGTAGGCCTGGGGTTTCCTACTTGCCACTGATGAGCAGGGGAAGAAAACTCCATAACATTACCGCCACTGCTGCCTCGCAAAGAACGCGGACGATGATTGGCTAGACAGCGGGTTGAGCCACTGTAAAAAGCACGATGATTGGTTAAAAACCAGATGGGGGAGATGCTTGCTTGTGAACCGTGGAACGTTGTTGTGTGTGTGCGCGTTACAGTTTTACAGTACGTTTCTAAACTGTAAAGGAAGAAGTGCGTGTTTCTCTATTGGAAAGTGACTTCCACGTCACTTTTTAACAATGTTGCTGAAAACATGTATTACAATGAATACATTTAAAATGATGGTTCATGGAGATTTTATTAGGGTTACACAGAGGTTTCTAACAGTTACTATATGTATTACTCCCAGAAAATACTTTAAAAAGATTTAGATGCAGGACTTTTGATACTTCTTGATGCCGAGGGCACCAAATATGATTAATATACTGCAAGAGATCCTCTTCATAATATCTAATGCAAGCCCCATTTATATTTTGTGGGAAAAATTGTTTGATTTTATAAAGACGAGAATTTTTGTTCACCAAATTTAATAAATGGCAATTGATATTGTCATTGTATTAAAGCTAAAGCAGTTTGTTATTTGGAAAGTGTTTATGGCAAGGAGAAAGACGCCAGTTTGAAAATCTATAGAATAGCCTATTTTAGTGCTGGTTAAATTGATTAATCGTGAATAATCGCATCTAAAATTAAAGTTTGTGTTTACATAATAAGTGTGTGTACTGTGTACATTTATATGTATATCAGATATATAAATACACATGCATACATGTATATATTTGAGAAATGTCTACATGTGTATATATATATATATATATATATTATATAAAAAAATACATATTACATATATTTCTTAAATATATACAGGTATGTGTATTTATATATATATATATATATATATACGTTTACATAGTAATGCATTACAATTTTGCGTTACTCCCTGAAAAGTAACAAACTACGTTAATTAGTTACTTTTTATGGAAAGAAATGCATTACGTTACTTTTGCGTTACTTTTTAAATCTGGACAGGGCATGCTTGTTTTTAATATAAAACAATTCTAATGTAAAAGCCCTTTTACACCAAAAGGCTGAAAGAAAAGTACATTTATGCAAGAGATCACTTTTCAGCTATAAAAAAAATGAAGCACAAATGTTAGTTTATCTAAAGTAATTTTTGCTTATTAGTATGGTTGAATTGCATCATCGAAGGTCAGCAGCAAAGACACTGGTTAATAAAATGGGATCAAATGCATAAAGGATATTTGTTTTATTTAACATATTTAATTATTGCTTGTAATGCGTTACCCCCAACACTGTATATATACATATATATATATATATATATATATATAGCTTTTTCCTTCTGATTCTAGAGATAAAAATAAATATATTTGCTATAATATATGGCAGTATAATTAATTATGACATTATAACTAAACTAAATGTCACTGTTAGGTTTAATAGTGCATGACTAATAAAACTGTCAAACTGTACTCAAGCGACTCAGTCCTATCATATGTAACAAAATGTAAAATGTACAAACTTGGAATATATTATTTGAGCTCTTTTCCTCATTAGGTCTTCACTTTGTGTTACAGGAAATACATAGAAATGTTTTCATACGTCTATGCAGAAAACAATGAAACCGGTTCCTTGTATTGTTCCTTAAAAAGAACAGCTCATCAACTGATAGTTGCTATGGTAAACGAAAGCTGTGTTAGAAAGTTGTGTTAGATAATAAATAGGCAGCTTCAGTTTATAACTTAAAACATCCTGACAACTTGTCTGAATTAGCAATTTGACAACTGAGCTTTTTTTTTTTTTAATAAAATAAATAAATAATAATAATAATATAGGTTAATACAGAATGAGACAAAAAGAGAGAATACACATTCTTTTGAACTGAACGAGGCTTTGAGTTGCTTTAGACTTAAAATAAGCGTTAAATAATCAAAGCACAAAGAGTTTATTTCGTTGTGGTGCACCAGATGACGCTAAAGGTTTATTGAAGACTTCACAAATATTTCTCAATTGCTGTTCTCCTGTGTCAAATGCATCACATCGCAGCGCAAAAAGTCCGTTTTATACACTTATATGTAATACTCACGACTTATATAAACATGTATGAGTTTAAACCATTGAAATAAGTCTTAAATAAAACAAATCTTAGTTACAAATTTCGCTGCCTGCTCTCTGTAGTTAAGTAACAGCTTAACCCGCAGTAGCTCTGTTGCTGGAATGTAGGCTAATCATTATCGCAATATCTGCGGTTAGCAAATGAGCAGCATTCAGTCTCGTCATTAAACGAGCTACATGCACGTTGGTAAGATAGGGAAAGCCTCGCTAAAGAACAATGTGTGCATTTACTTTTAAATATCAAATATCAAACTCATCAGGCATTACTGGAGACAATTCAGAGCTGTTACTTTGGGGAAAGGACGTTGCAATAATTGGGTGTCAATAATTAAAGAAAAACATTTAGTTCATAATGTGAGTTTCCCCCCACTGTCAACTGTTTTACTTAAATGAATTGTTAGAATTTTGTGAATTTTTTGAATGAAAGATCAAAAAGATAAACAATGCAGATTTATTTTCACAGCTACCTTTGCTCATTTACCAATTATTGCAGGGCAGTTTGTATATATACACCGATCAGGCATAACATTATGACCTCTGACAGGTGAAGTTAATAACACTGATTATCTCTTCAACACAGTATAGACCATTTCCCTAGATGTAAACAAAACTGGTGCAGAAGCGCTTCCTGTTTTTTTGTTTTTTATTATTATTTTTTTTTATTTCACATATACAAATACATTTTAAAGGTACTAATGTAACATTTTCATCCAGTCAAATGTTATGTTGGTTGTATTTTTTTGTGATGTTTGTGTAAAGTAAAAAAAAAAAAAGAAACAGGAAGTGTATTGGGACCAGTATGTTTACATCTAGCGAAATGGTCTATACACTGTAAAATACAAAAAACACAATTGGTTGAATCAGCTTAAAATAATTTGTCATCCTGCTCCCTTAACATTTTTAAGTTCAGTCAACTAAACTAAGTTTATTCAACTTGAAATGTTAAGTTGTACTAAGTAACAACTTGGATATTTGTGTTTGCTAAACTTAACAGATAGGTAAGTAACCCAGCTTCCTTAAAATGTTAAGTTGATTCTACTCAAATACTTAAGTTGTCACCTAGTATAATTTAACATTTCAAGTTGAATAAACCTTTTTGAGTTGGCTGAACTTACAATTTTAAGGCAGATAGGTTACAAATTATTTTAAATTGACTTGTTTTTTTACATTGTACCTATTAGCGGGTGGGATATATTGGGCAGCATAAGAACATTTTGTCCTCAAGGTTGATGTGTTAGAAGTAGGAAAAATGGGCAAACGTAAGGATTTGAGCAAGTTTGACAAGGGCAGCTCTTGTGGTGTTTTCCTGGTCTGCAGTGGTCAGTATCTATTTTTCAATCTTCCTTGAAAAGTGGTTCAAGGAAGGAACGGTGCTGAACCGGCAACAGGGTCATGGGCTCACTGATGCACGTGGGGAGAGAAGGCTGGCCGGTCCGATCCAATAGACAAGCTGCTGTAGCTCGGATTGATAGAAAGGTGTCAGAATACACAATGCATTGCAGCAGACCACTCAGGGTGCCCATGCTGACCCCTGTCTACCACCAAAAGTGCCAATAGCGGGCACATGAGCGTCAAAACTGGACCACAGAGCAATGGAAGAAGGTAGCATGGTCTGATGAATCACGTTTTCTTTTACATCACGTGGATGGCTGGGTGCGTTTTACCTGGGAAGCACATGGCGCAAGGATGCACTGTGGGAGGAAGGCAAGCCGGAGCAAGCAGTGTGATGCTTTGGGCAATGTTCTGCTGGAAAACCTTGGGTCCTGCCATCCATGTGAATGTTACTTTGACACGTACCACCTAAGCATTGTTCCCTTGTGGCTGTTGCCTCTTTCAGCAGGATAATGCACCCTGCCACAAAGCAAAAATGGCTTAGGAATGGTTTGAGGAGTACAACAATGAGTTTGAGGTGTTGACTCTGCCTCCAAATTCCCCAGATCTCAATCCAGTGAAGCATCTGTGGAATGTGCTGAACTAAAATGTCCAATCCATGGAGGCCCCACCTCGCGTATGATAGACTTTGATATTCAGCTTAATGCAACATCACAGATAACTATTTCCAGAAACACAAAATCAAATCAGTTAACCTCAAAATCTGTTTCTACTAATCTTATGAAAGCATAGCCATTAATTAAATGTGCTGAATTGAGACTGTGTCAAGAGAAAACCTTGTGTGCTTTTCTGTAAACAATGTCAAAACATTTTAATAAATGTATTGTTAGTTTTTTTGACATCCTTTGCAGAATGCTTTCATTAGAAATAGGCATTCACATTGAAGACTCACTGAATTAAGCAGTATAGATGACAACCCCAATGAAAGCTTAAAATGGTGAAGAATGTAAAGACTATTATTAAGCTGTAATTAATGCATTTTAGCCACTGTTGTTAAAGCAACAGGAAAATATGCTCAAATATGTGATGCAGTGACATATGACCATTTGTGCAAAAACGAGTCATCAGTGAAAACATTCCTTTCCCCATGATGTTACTAAGAAATAAAAAAAAACACAGTAAAAACATCATTATGAGGTTTACCTCCGACTTTTCTCACCATCTCATACATTTTGTTTTGCATCAAATCTGTATCTGTAAAATCAACAGCAGTCACCGAGAACCAATAATTCTCTTCTGCATGTCATGTGCACGTTCTTTAGTAATTACTTTATGAATTTAATTTTTGTCTCTCGACAATTATGAATAAATATAAAACTAAAGCAGACAGAAAAGTGATTTATTTGTGATTTGATGGTGTGTCTTTAGAAGGCCCCCTTTTAATATGTCATGACCCATTTGTTTTTAGTCCCTAAATTCAGTTTAAAACATAATAGGATTTATAAACCGAATAACAGAAATGAATAGAATCAGACATGCAGAAAAAAGAAGAAAGAAAAAAGCAGAATTAAGCATCTCATTATGATGGGTGGATATTTGCAGATGTTTACATTTAGAAAAAAAGTGGTAGATATAGACTCTTTATTCAATGGAAATTACAATAGAATTAATTCAAGAGATAAAGAGCTTTCCTAAGGGGATACTAACAAATAAACAACTTGAAAATTTCAATAATTTATCACGAATAACATGTAAATACAAATAGTAAAAACAATGACAATAATATAAGTTTAATAACCTAAACATATGCAATTTGTAATCATTTGTTTAAATGAAATGATGCTATAGATTGTACATTATTGTAATAAAATGTGTTGACATCCATGTGATTATTCACAATTTCTATATTATAGTCAATTTTTTGATATCCAGAGTTTCATTCATTTAGCTTTTGTTACTATGAATAAAACTGAGGTAATGCTAGTGATGCTGTAAAAAAAATTAAAGAATACTTCCGAATGCACCATTTACTAGAGTTTACTGTAGTTTTAACTATAATAATTTCCCCCCTTACATTGATAAGTTTTGTATGTTTTGGCTTATTTATGAAAAGGACTTCTGCATAGCCAGACAGAACTGGAATTTTAGGAATTGGTTAGTGGGTGAGGGAGGGGCTCTGATCGGACTGTCAAAACAATGGTCTGTGACTGACTGCACAGATACTGAGTTAGAGCAGCGCTGTCAAACTAACAAAGTTAGCCAGGACTAACGTTAGTGTTAAGATGTTAGCATTAGTACATGACAGCTGACTTCAAAAATATCCCAGAAAGCAAAATGTCCGTTTGGTTGAGTGGCAGCTGCGCTTTAGAAAGTTAGACAAAACTTAGCTAACTTTAGATTGACAGATAGCTTGTCAGTTTAGCTTAGCCATGACAGGGAAGTGCTTATTCCTCTCTCATGTCAGCCACTGGGCTTTAACTGTGGAACAGCACAGGTGAATGCTTCAGATTTAAAGAGCACTGCACTGTAATGGTTAGTTTGTAAGATTAGTTCATTTGGGCAAAAAGCTAACCTCTAACCCAAGGCAGATTAAGGTTAGCCTGCTAGCAGCGAGTAAAACCACTGACTAACCACGAATCTGTGTCTGTGGGAATTATGAGCACCAGTAATATTTATGCAAGTCGCAAACGGAGGAAACCTGTCCAGAAAAGGTAATGAATCATTGTTTTACTAAGGCCATGCTTGGTTAAACCTGTGTACTCAGTTTATAGTACTGTCTGTTAACCTGTTTATCCACCTAACTTAACCATGTAACCACACAAGTGGCTATCATTGCGTAGTTAATATTTATTTATAGTTGAATCTGAATAGTTATTCATTTAAACTTTGTTAGTAAAATGACGGTATATCGCTGCACTCTTTCTAAAATCTAGCAGGTTCTGTGGGGAAAACTAGTGAGATGCCTAGCTATACTAGACATCATTTTTCGGGTAGCTCATAAACGATTAGTTGATTTGCATCTGCCACAGAACAGACTAATTAATCAATAGGGTTTTGCACATTTTATATTTGGATTCTGTGTAATGATTTCCTATTTCTGAATATTAGAACATCAATAATTGACTAATAAACAAACAAACAAATAACAATTTAACTCAAATAAACTAAATGACTTTTTGTTTTGTTTATTGTGCTGAACAAAAAGATAAAGTGATAATCTGATGGTTCTATTTTGTTTAGGAGTGAACCTACACATTACAACGTATACATACATATACATATACATATAAATATAACATAATATTATATTATATTATGTCTATTTTTATTGTTGTTGTTTTTTTTTTAATATGTATATTTTTAATTTTAATAGCAAAATGTGGCACATTAAGGCTAAAACCCTGATTTTGTAATTGAATATGTGTAATATATACCCACAATGGGTAACAGGGTTGTTAATGACAGATTTACCAAAAAAGGTTACAGGTTTGTGAATTAATCATTAACGACACCTATTCTTTTTCACGAATGTGTCTTGAGAGTAAAAAGAGTATGTGTACATCATCTGAAAGCTGAATAAATAATCTTTCCATTGATGTATGGTTGGTTATGATAGGACAATATTTGGTCGAGATACAACTACTTGAAAATCTGGAATCTGAGGGTGCAAAAAAAAAAAAAAAAAATCTAAATATTGAGAAGATCCCCTTTAAAGATGTCCAAATGAAGTTCTTAGCAATGCATATTACTAATAAGAAATTAAGATTTGATATATTTACGGTAGGAAATTTACAAAATATCTTAATGGAACATGATCTTTACTTAATAAAAAAAAAACGATAATTTTGACCCCTGCAGTGTATTGTTGGCTATTGCTACAAATATACCCGTGCTACTTATGACTGGTTTTGTAGTGCAGGGTCACAAATGGTTATTGAATATAGGTGCTCAATGACCATCTTACCAAAATGTGGGCCATGTCTAAATACTGGTCTGAAAGCAGGTAGGGCAACGTTCCACTTTTCTGCCAAGTTCAGCTCCAACCTTAATCAAACACACCTGAACAAGCTAACTGAAGTCTTAAGGATTACTAGAAGATTACAGACAGGTGAGTGTGATCAGAGTTGGAGCTAAATGTTGCAGGAAAGTGGTTATTGAGGGCCAGAGTTTCCTACCACTGGTCTTAAACCTTGCTTTTCTGATTACGTCTAATAAAAAACCTAACCTACCAGAATAAGCAACAAAGTTGTGAAGTAAGCATTAACAAAGCTGTCACTCATTAGGGACTGACTAGTTGATATGATATAGGTCTGAGTTTGAAAGCTGTTTACAAATTTCCTTCCCAAGACTCAATACTTACCTTCGTATTTCGTAGCCAGGTTTAATTATTTAGGTGATTGTTTGACTGTACTCACTATATGTGAATTAGTGCTGTCAAATGATTAATTGCGATTAATTGCATCCAAAATAAAAGTTTTAGTTTACATAATATGTGTGTGTTTAGATTTATATAAATACACACACATACAGAAAATAAACTTTTATTTTGGATGCGAGTAAATGAGAACTCAGCAAAATAATTTACTCACCCCTTGTCATCCAAGACGTTCATGTCTGTCTTTCTTCAGTTGTGAAGAAATTATGTTTTTTGAGGAAAACATTTCAGGATTTTCAGAATTTTTCTGCCCTGATTTTGAACTTCCAAAATGTAGTTTAAATGCAGCTTCAGAGGGCTCTAAACAATCCCGGCCAAGGAAGAAGGGTCTCATCTAGCAAAACGATCGGTTCTTTTTTGTTTTTGTTTTTTTTTATCGGAAAACAAAAATTTGTGTACTTTTAAGCACAAAAGTAGTGATGGGAAGTTCGGATCATTTTACTGACTCGAACCTTTGAGTCTCGTTTAGCAAAATGAACGAATGAAATGGGTTTTTCGAGTCATTTTGGTAATTTTAGCAAAATCAGCATCACATGACAGCCCCATAAGATGAACGAATGACTCGAAAACCGAAAGGCTCGAAACAGGTGAACTAATTCCAGTACAGAACCTAATAGGATGTTGCGCATGCGCGACTGAATGAATCACTCCCCGAGACGACTTGTTCTTCCTGAGTCACATTAAAGATTCGTTCAAAATGAACGAATCGTTCAAGAACGACCCATCACTACTCCATAGCATCGTGGGCGCGCATTCCAGAGCCCGTGCTACACGAGCGTATGTGCTTAAAAAGTACACAAATTTTTATTTTTCGAAAAAAATGACTGATTGTTTTACTCGATAAGACCCTTCTTCCTCGGCTGGGATCGTTTAGAGCCCTTTGAAGCTGCATTTAAACTACATTTTGGAAGATCAAAATCGGGGGACCAATGAAGTCCATTAAATGGTGAAAAATCCTGAAATGTTTTCCACAAAAACCATAATTTCTTTACGACAGAAAGACATGAACATCTTGGATGACAAGGAAGTGAGTAAATTATTTGTAAATTGCTGTTCTGGAAGTGGACTTCTCCTTTAATCGACAGCCCTGAAGTGAATGATAAAAAAAAATATCTCTTCTTAATGGAAAAACATACTACTGGGTAGCAGAAAACTTTCCAAATTTGATATTATGACCGTCTGTCTGTCCTATCATATATGCTGTTCTAAAAAATGACAGTAAATCTGAATATATTCTTCTTTTTTTAGTGTGAATCAGTCTCCACCTGAATGTGTCAAATCGAATCCATCCAAAAGGCATCGGGACCGGCTAAATGGGGAGTTGGACAGGTTGGCCAGCCAGCTTCCTTTCCCGCAGGAGGTTATATCAAAACTGGACAAACTCACCATACTGAGGCTAAGTGTGAGCTACCTGCGGACCAAAAGTCACTTCAATGGTAATGCATGATGAACAGAAGCTGCAGTTGTTTCAGAAGTATATTGGGGTCCATTGTATTGACGCTACATAAATTTATGGATGCATGAGTTGATGCAAATTTGAAAGATTATTGTATTTTCTACAAAATTCTGTCAGTTTAGTAGCTTGTGGATTACAGACATTTTAATGCCTGCATCCAAAGGCAACACTTTTCAACACATTTTAACACATTTTAAAGGGGTCATCGGCTGCACATTTTCCACAAGCTGATATAATTCTTTAGGGTCTTAATGAAAAGTCTATAATATACTTTGGTTAAAAATTCTCAATGGTTGTGTAAAACAACACCATTTTTAACTTGTCAAAATGAGCTCTGCAAAAATCATCCCATTCTGAGGGATCGTTCCTTTAAATGCAAATGGGCTCTGCTCGCCCCGCCCCTCTCTTCTCTCTGCTACTCTGAGAGATTGTTTACTTTAGCCGCATTCAGCGCGTTTAGCTGTGAAACGTTATTAGGAAAGGTGATTGCAGAGATTCATAAAAAAAACTGCTGTAGGTGAAGCTGGATCACAAATGATTTGTGTGAACATAAACGGATATATGTAGATCGGGAGGCACTTTCCCTTCACAAACAAATGTAATCCACTGCATCTTCAGTGGCTCAGATGTCGGGAGTAAATGACGACCACTATGTTCATTATTACATCCAGCAACACAACACCTCAATCGCTCAATCTGAGATATTCTTGTCTAACTTACATCCCTGCTTCAGCATCGCAACAATGGAGGTCGGACTGTTACAGCTGATCTGTAAGACGCTCATGTCAATCAACTATCGTGGGAGCGGCCTCTGTCGGTGTGATGCCGACAGGCATTTGAGAATGGCTCGATTTTAAAAAGGGGATATTATTTTTACAGATTAATTAAAAACCACTGCATGGATTTTTGTCATTATAGGGTAGATTTGTACATACACTGCCAACACACATTAATGTTAAAACAGCATGTAAAAGTGAAGTTTGCATCCGATGACCCCTTTAAATAGTTCAAAATAGTTTAAATCCCCAAACAAATCCCCCCAAAAAGCCCCAAATTCTAAAGAACCTCAAAATGTGCATATTTGTTTTCCCATATGAGAGTCTGCCACATCACAAGGATGTTTGCGGTATATTTCCCCTTCAGTGGTGAAAAAAACAGGGGGCTTTTTCGAGTAACAGGATGCCTCTGGGGTGTGTGAGATCCTGCGGAAAATAAAATGAAAATTTGTAATCATATATATAACTTTTCAGTCTTTTTTAAGTCTGGATAAGAAATGCAACAATAGCATTTTACTTCAAAGAGCAGAAAATACAATTGTTTTGCCTAGTAAATTTCACTTAAAGGAGAAGTTCACTTCCAGAACAACAGTTTACAAATAATGTACTTGTCCCATTGTCATCCAAGATGTTCATGCCTTTCTTTCTTTAGTGGTAAAGAAATTATGTTCTTTTTGAGGAAAACATTTCAGGAATTATCTCCATATAGTGGACTTCAATGGTGACTGTGAGTTTGAACGTCCAAAATGCAGTTTAAATGCAGTTTCAAAGAGCTCAAAACGATTCCAGCCGAGGAAGAAGGGTCTTGTCTAGCAAAACAATCAGTAATTTTCTAAAAAATAAAATGTATATACTTTTTAAGCTCAAATGCTCATCTTGTCTAGCTCTGCGATGCGCATGCGTATTCTGTGTAATCCGGGTTAATACAGTTAGAGTATGTTGAAAAATCTAATTTTCTCCTCCAACTTTAAAATCATCCTACATTGCGGAAGTACCGACCCAGTGTTTACAAAGTGAACATGCAAAGAAGGTCAAACGCCCTTTACAAAAAAGATTTTAAAGTTGGAGGAGAAAATGAGATGGGGTTTTTCAACACACATCACAGAGCTAGACAAGACGAGTATTTGAGGTTATAAAGTATATACATTTTTTATTTTTTTTTTAGAAAATGACCGATCATTTCACTAGATAAGACCCTTATTCCTTGGCTGGAATCGTTTAGAGCCCTTTGAAGCAGCATCAAAACTGCATTTTGGATGTTTAAACTCACAAGCTCCATAGAAAATAAACATACAAAAAGTCCTGAAATGTTTTCCTCGAAAAACATAATTTATTTATAACTGCAAAAAGAAAGACATGAACATTTTGGATGACAATGGGGTGAGTTCATTATCTGTACATTTTTGTTCTGGAAGTGAACTTCTCCTTTAATGACTACCCGAGGGTGGATGTTTTCAGAAATACTAATATGTTGTTGAAATCATTAACATAAGAGGTTTACCTGGCTTTAGGCAACAGGCTTTTCCCCTCAGCATTAAGATATGGAAGTAGGACAGAGCAATGCATGCAAGCAGTTCCTCCTTTTGTTCGCGGTAGATTGAGTGCTTATCACAGGACATCCCGGTCTCTCAGCAGTTTTATCTCAGGATGACCCATATTTGGGAACACAAGGAGTATCCATAAGAATTGCTTTGTAATGTTATAATAATAGAAGAATGTGGCCAGATGGTTCTTTGTTCTGTTGGGATGGATAGTTTTTTTTTCTTGCATCTGGCCAAAAGATTTTGTGTGTATGAATTCAAAGCACTGATTGTGCACTGTTGGTACTTGAATAGAGATTATATAGCGCTCTAGAGTTACAATATGCATGCAGGGCTTAACAGTAACAATGATCTGATGGCCTGGAGGAACAATCCTAAACTGTGTTGAATTCTGCTTATTACGATGTTTACAATAGATAAGGTCAGTTTTGTTGAAATTACAGAAATAGCTTGTGATAGTTGAGCTTCAAAGAGATGTTTTGCATTAGGGACCGATATGTGTTTTTCAGGGCTGATGCCGATATAAATTACAGATCAAGTAGACCAAGGATGCCCAAACTCGGTCCTGGAGGGCCAATGTCCTGCAGAGTTTAGCTCCAACTTGCTTCAACACACCTAGCGGGAAGGTTCTAGCAAAGCCACTAGAAGGCAAGTCTGCAACCATTAGTCGAAAAAGCATAATGGCTAAAGCTAACGCTTCCGGTCTGGCAGTATGTGGGAAAGGAGACCAGAGGCCGTTTTCTTTGAATGGATGTCAGTGGAGGAGAGGCTTCACTATGCTGATAAACCGCTTTTAAGAGGAAACGGCTGATCATTTAATTAATCAACAGCCTACCTGCTAATCTTCAACATGTTTTACACTAAACAATACTTTTGGATTGAACTATTTTTAGAAGTTACCATGAAAAAAAGCTGTTTTATAAGTTAAGTCACTGACTTCTTGCGACAAGTGGGATTCAGTTTACGGCACTTCTCGTTCATTCCTATGGTATCCGTAAACGGCGACTGAGTGTTGCACAACTGACTGAAATTCAGTGACGTCAAGGCTGTAATGTGATTGGTTATTAAGGACCACGTGATCCAAGTTAGCCGTTACGCTTTCTCCAAAAGTAAGTAATACAGACCCTCTCATATCCCTATATCCAACTCAAACACAACTGTCTGTAATTATCAAGTGCTCCTTCAGATCCTAATTAGTTGGTTCAGGTGTGTTTGATCAGGGTTGGAGCTGAACTCTGCAGGAAGGTAGATCTCCAGGAACAGGGTTGAGCACCCCTGCCCTATTGTAAGAAAATCTCTGGTTCTCATATGCCTAGTAAGAGCTTGATTAGCTGGTTCAGGTGTCTCTAATTGGGGTTGGAGCTAAACTCTGCAGGACACCAGCCCTTCAGGACAGTTTGGGCAACCCTGAAATGGACTGATAACCAATATTTTGAATTGATATATATGTCTGCACTAAAAATGAAAATTAATGACAAAATTAAAAATAACAAGGCCTCTGAAAAACTTTCTTTAAATGCTTTTAAATTTTATCGACAAATTGGTTTTGAAAATGACAGATAACTGTAAAAATGCTTAATATTGGTGCTAATAATGGGCCAGGCCAATAATCGGTTGACCCCTATTTGTGTGACCGCTGTTGTGCCCTGAAAATCATTGTTTCCACAAAAATGAATTTCTCAGTCATACTGTTTGTTAGGGGTGGGGGAAAAAATCGAATCGAATAAGTCTTCTAGCAATTCGCATCAATTCACAAATTTCAAAAATCGATTTTCTAGTTAATATAATAATAATAGCCTGGCCTAGGCCTAATAATAATAACATGATGTTGTCAGAACAAAACAGCAACAGCAATGGAGGAAGAAAAAGAAATACATCCTGCCCCATTTTCAGTGAGGGCGAGTAATTATTGATCGGTAAGCACTGCCGCTCCGTAGTATACACAGAGTACATGTGATCACAAATCTCGAAAGAGAAAGTAAAAAGTGAGCGTATTAATAACGGCTCCTGATGCGCGCAATTTATATACAGTATAATTACCAACAATATAATTGCGAGAGAAAGCATCAAATTATATATTTTTCCTCCCATCTCGTATTTATTCCCTTGAATTCAGGCACATCCCTAATTAGTGTAAAATATTTTTGATTTATTTAGGAAGATAATAGTTATTAGGAAACACTGATTTCTTCAGTCAGGACTACCCATACTATAGACTGGTGTGTTTTTGTATCAAAATACTGTTGCATTTGATGTCCATTGTGATGAAAAACTGAATCTTAATTAAAAATCGGAAAATCCTGAATCGTTTTTTAATCGAATCGTGACCCCAAGAATCAATATGAATCGAATCGTTGGGTACCTAAAGATTCCCAAACCTTACTGTTTGTATTGTATTTTTTATCCATAAATGCAAACTAAGCATATATAGTACTTTAAAAAACCTAAAATATTAAAATATCTTAAAATAAGTATTATTGATAATACTATAATACTATTAGGTTTTTGATTTGCAATAATAGCTAGAGACTTTACAATTATTTTACTAATTTTAGATTAGTTTTAAACTAAAAGCTACAAATATATATACACACTGCATACACAATGTTATGACATTATGCAAAAAAGGGGTCGACTGATTATCGGCACCGATATTTAGAAGTTTTGTGGTTATCGGTATCGGTCATTTTCAAAACCGATTTGCCAATAAAATAATTTAAGCATTTAATAAAAAGCATTTACAGAAAATGTTTTAATCTCTCTCTCTGCAAATATAAATACTGAACTGCTGTCCTGATCAGTCCTTTAAACACATGTTTGAAATGTTAATAATTACCTTGTTTAATAACAGCCAGAGAATAGACTTTTATAGAGTTTAATATCAGAGTTTATGTGGTGTATGCATGTATTTCAGACAAGCCTTGCACAGTTATGCTCTCATGGGCGCAGCTGTACATCCTTATTGAGATTTATAAAGGCAACAGTCCAAGTTATGTTAAGCAAGAAGCTGTCAAGTGAAAAAATACACAGAGTCATTTTTCCAGGGAAGTTACTCAATCATTATTTAGAAAAGATGAGGAAATCTAAAAATGTATAAATAAATAAAAGGCCGGGAGTAGTGACTGAATGAATTGAAATTCACACCTGATTTCTCTTAGCTTACGTTCTTCTGTCTGTCCTGACTAATGCAGAAGTGTGGTGAGGTGACCAGTGCTGAAGCCATTCCATGAGAAACAGGCTAAGCAGGAGTGCTGATTGTTGCGTGTGTGTTTTGTGTGTAATTACTCCCACTGTCTGGAGGCCAGTGCTGGGGAGGGTCTAGGTTTGCGTGAGTAATTGAAACAGACTTGTTGACCTCTTGACTTTGGTGAAAAGAGTTACGAAACAAATGTTTGATAGTTACTGGCTCCGGCAGCAAACTTTGACCTGAGGTGCTGCGTAGCATCAAAGACCCTGCCAAGGTCTGATGTGAACCAGTGTTTGGAGATCTTTAGGGCCAGACATTGACAGACTTTGCATAAGAAGAGTGCAGGAACACCACTTGAGATATGATCTTAATGTTTCACTGGCACACACTTCCAAATCCAGCGGGTTGTTGACACAATGACTGATACTCACTTTTAAATCCATTAATGTCATCTAGTAAGTGCAGGCTGTGGATAGATTCTTTGTTCTCTATGGAAATGAGTTTGCCTGGCAGAATCACAGTACTTTTCGTGTCTTCTTGCTTGTTAAGAGTTAATGTATAGTAAATGCGCTTGAAGAACTGACTTTCGCAATTGATACATTTTATCAGTTAATTAGTTACATAATAGGGTCTCATTTTTAAAAAAATGCATTTTATTTATTTTAATTTGTTTAAAGATATATTTAATATTTATTAGATAATGTCATTTTTGAGGTCAGTGTGAAATAACTGTCCTGAAATCATAATCAAGAAAAAAAATTACAGCTTTTAACTCTTTTAACTGTTTAAACACAGACATAAAAATGCACTATCCAGACTTATTATTTTTATAATTCATGAATTAAATCATTTTGTAATATGATTTTAATGTACATTTTCCATGGTAATGCAATGTCTGATTTTAAAATGCCTTTCAAAGGATGAATTTTAAGATTTTAAGTTTTGAACTGATATATAATTTCTTATGATTTCTAAAACGTGAGAAAAAGGCAACGAAAAAGTCTTTTGTCAGAACTCATGTTATGAAATATTTAATCTATTACTTTTCCTACATAATTTGTAACACAAAAATATGATAAAATATCTATTTAGGAGTCTTAGACCTTTCCAACGATGTATGGTTTGTCATGATTAGATTAGGATTTATTTGTAATATGGTGAAGTAAACTTAGGCGTCCCACAGAGGGTTAAATAATTAATTTAATAAAAATGTTAATAAAATGTTTAAAAAATAATAATTAAAAGCGCTAACGAAAACATGTATACTTGCTTGTATTTCGGTAGTAAAGAAAATCTGTTATTATTTTTTTAACTTTATGACATGTTTAGACTTAAAGTTTTTAAAAAATGAAAAAAAATAAAATAAACCAATATGAATACAAAAAGAATGTGGCACGTGTATTTAAACTAGATCTTTATTATTATGGACACTCTTATTTGTTATTGACCCAATGTCTGTGTTTTTACAGATACTTGCCCTTGGATGTCATAACCACTCCATGAGCAAACATATGCGAAGTGTGCCAAGCAAAAGTGTATTGTTAACCATTGGGCATTATAATTAACTTTCAGTTTTTGGTAGTTCAGATGCCAACAGCTCCACGTTTCAAGTTGCCATTGTTAGACATTATTTCCAATTTTCCTCTCACAGTCATTACTGATGCAGGAAATTCGTCTTTTGATTATGCCTGATCAAGTACCCTCATATGATAATGTTACATAACAAATTGTTATCCATAACTTCCTCATCGTGTCTTTGATAAAGAATGTGTATGATCTCTTTTAGCTATTGTGCAGAGCCATTTTAATGCTTGTTTGCTGTTGCAGTGACCCTGAACTCAAAGAACTCCAACCAGCCAGCAAATACAAAACCACACATTCAGGAGCTGCCAGAGGGAGAATTGTTGCTACAGGTGAGCTCATACGTGTCCTTTAAAACCGTAATACTTGAATCAAACAACACAGAGGAGACAAAAACAAAATAAAATGGATTAAAAATGATATTTATTAATAGTGTAACTTATTTTCATAGGCTATAAATGGCTTTGTGTTGGTGGTCGCCTCTAGTGGGACAATTTTCTATGCTTCCTCCACTATTGAGGACTACTTGGGTTTCCAGCAGGTTTGTACTGGTTCACATACTGTATATATTGTGTATAGAGCATTTAAAGGGATAGTTCAGACAAAAATGAAAATTCTGTCATTAATTACTTACCCTCATGTTGTTCCAAAGGCATATGACCTTTGTTCATCTTTAGAACACAAATTAAGATATTTTTGGTGAAATCCGAGAGCTTTCTGACCCTGCATAGACAGCAGTGCAACTGACATGTTCAAGGCCCAGTAAGGACATCATTAAAATAGTCCATGTGACATCAGTGGTTTAACCGTAATTATGAAGCTATAAGAATACTTTTTGTGTGCAAAGAAACAAATAATGACTTTATTCAACAATTTCTTCTCTTCCATTTCAGTGTTGATGTCCTTACTACCTTTCTAGGCATTTAATGATTCAGTTGAACAGAATGAAAAATTTCATTTGTGTTCTGAAGATGAACAAAGGTTTTAGTCTTGACAGAATTTTTCATTTTTTTCATTACGTTAAGCGTTATGCACCTGATTTAACCCATTTTACTTGATTATTCAGTTGTTGTGAAACACCAGCATCTTTAGAATTTATTGTGTGTAAAATTCCAGCTTCTTTTCACAAACATGATTCTAGAAGCATTTCCTCACCCCAATCGGAAGTCAAGCTGTAAACAGATGCTAATTTTGATTAGTTTGTTTGGGTGCCAGGCAAAGCAGGCTCTGCACACATTTAGGTCTTTATTTCAGCATTTAGATTCAGATTTCTAAATTTAGTTTGATACATTTTACAACTGTGATGAGCAGCTGCGAAGCTACTTAGAGTGGAGCCGATGTGTTTGTTTTGCAGTCTGATCTCATCCATCAGAGTGTTTCTGAGCTTATTCACACTGAAGACCGGGCTGAGTTTCAGAGGCAGCTCCACTGGGCGCTCAACCCCAGCTGCACCCTAGACACTGGACAGCTAGTGCAAGGTAGAAAATAACTAAACATCTCTCCAGACAGACCATGAGCAGACCTGGGCATTGTGCCTGCACAACTGAAAAATTCTGTCCTCATTCCATCAACACAAAGAGTCAAAGAAGATGGATTGCATGTGTCTGCAAACAAAGTTTGACGAAGTTCCATTGTGAGAGAAAAAACATTCTAGTTTACAATTTTCGGGCAGTAAATCCATGCATAACATGATTTTAAAGCAATAACAATAATACACTTTTATTTACTTCTTCACAATGGATCTGAAATATCATCACTGTTCATATAGCGAACAGTTTGATAATGACAATGTCCTTTATTTTTTCTCAGAACAATAAATTGTTTGTGTGATTGTGTCTTTAACCAACACACTTGATTTCAAGCAATCTGTATGTTTTACAAGATGTTAATTATTGTAACAAAATAAGAGAGATCATAGAAAATGCATGTTATTTTTTAATTTAGTACTGACCTGAATAAGATATTTCACATAAAAGACATTTACATATAGTTCACAAGTGAAAATAATAGTTACATTTTTAAAAATGACCCCATTCAAAAGTTTACATATGTTTGATTCTTAATAATTGTTAAGTGAATAATCCACAGCTGTTTTTTTTCAGTGATAGTTGTTCATGAGTCCCTTGTTTATCCTGAACTGTTAAACTGCCTGCTGTTCTTCAGAAAAATCCTTCAGGTCCCACAAATTCTATTTTTTTTTTTTTTTTTTTTTTTTGCATTCGTGTGTATTTGAACCCTTTCCAACAATGACTGTATGATTTTGAGATGCATCCCACACTGAGGACAACTGAGGGACTCATATGCAACAAGAAGGTTCAAATGTTCACAATGCATTAAGAGCCGGGGGGTGAAAACTTTTGAACAGAATAAAAAAATGTGCACATTTTTGCTATTTTGCCTAAATATCATATTTTTTTCCATTTAGCACTGCTCTTCAGAGGCAGACGATACTTGCATGTTTCACAGAAGACAAACTAAGTTAAATTTACCCTGATCTTCAAATTCAAAAAGTTTTCACCCCCAGCTCTTAATGCATCGTGTTTCATTCTAAAGCATCAGTGAGCGTTTGAACCTTCTGTAATAGTTGCATATGAGTCCCTCAGTTGTCCTCACTGTGAAAAGATGGATCTCAAAATCATACAGTCATTGTTGGAAAGGGTTCAAATACACAAAAAATGCAGAAAAAACAAATAATTTATGGGACTGGGACTCATGAACAACTATCACTAAACAAAAAAAAACACAGCTGTGGATCATTCAGGTAACATGGAATTAAGAATCAAGTGTATGTAAACTTTTGAACAGGGTCATTTTTAAAAATTCAACTATTATTTTCTCTTGTGGACTATATTTAAACATCTTTTATTTGAAATATAATATTCAGGTCAGCACTAAATAAACATAACATGCATTTTGTATGATCCTTTTGAAATTTTTGACTTCAACAGTATATATATATATATATATATATATATATATATATATATATATTTTTTTTTTTAGTTACATGTGGTCTGAGGTTTCAGATTTATACATGTAACAGCCTTTTATATCTGGTGTTGAAAGGCTGTGCCAGTCTCATTCTCAACCAAGCTGGATCAGTTTTCATTAAAGATCTAACGCTTGCCAATTTGAAAGGCCTGTTGTTGTCGGTACTGTATACTCATGACAGCTGTGCTAGACAGCGCACACACTTAGCAATAATCCAGCCATCAGCAAGGACACAACTTCAATGAGTTATATAAATGCTTACACAGCAGGGGCCGAAATACTGCCACTGATGCAGGGGCATTATGTTCTTGTTTTTTTTTTACCTTATGTAATCTTGGACTGTTTTGTATTTACTTGTGCTTTTCTTTATATACAAGTTTTGGTTTGTTTTTGTCAAGCTTCTCATGATGCACCACTGCCACAGACGTATTACAGTCCAGAACAGTTGCCACCGGAGAACTCCACCTTTCTGGAACGAAATTTTGTTTGCAGGTTAAGATGTCTTTTGGACAACTCTTCTGGCTTTCTTGTAAGTTGAAAATGATCATGAATATATTAAAGTGAATAAATAAATTAAATATGGACTTTCTATATTCACAGATTTTTTATTCATTTATTTTTATTTTTACAGAATGTCCTTAAGTAACCATAATTATATAGACTTCTGAATTCATTACCACAGCTGGCAAGATAGGGAAAAAAACAAAAACATTTTACACAAGTTCTAGGAAAATTATACACTACCAGTCAAAAGTTTTTGAACAGTAAGATATTTACTATATTTTTTAAGGAATATTCTCTTCTGCTCACCAAGCCTGCATTTATTTGACCCAAAGTACAGCCAAAAACAGTAAAATTTAGAAATATTTTTACTATTTAAAATAACTTTTCTATGTAAATATATATTAAAAAGTAATTTATTCCTGTGATTTCAAAGCTGAATTTTTTAGCATCATTACTCCAGTCACATGATCTTTCAGAAATCATTCTAATATTCTGATTTGCTGCTCAAAAGCTTTTTTTGCAGGTTTCTTTGATGAACAGAATGTAGAAGAGGAAGAATAGCATTTTTCTGAAATCTTTTGTAACATTATAAATGTCTTTAGGAGCACTTTTGATCAATTTAAAGCATCCTTGCTAAATAAAAGTATTAGTTCCTGAAGGCTGAAGCTAGAAACAAAGTTTGAGTCTATTCATTGAAAGATGAGTAATGTGGGAATTTAAAACAGTGTGCACCTCGAAAGCCCTGTGATTAGGTATTTTTGCTGTAAATATCATTGTATTGTACATCACTTTCTTGAGGAGTACTAATAATAATATAATAATCCAGACTGACATCTTGTGCTTCTACATGTTACGTAATCCACACAAAACAAAAGATACTTTTGTTAGTTTTGTTTAAACTAATATTAAGATGTTCTGTCACGTTAAGGCTATAATGACAAATCTTTTTAATGCTAAGATCATATTTGAGACAGTCCTTGTTTGGATGAGTTAATTTTTAGTTCACGGTTTCCACAAGGCTTGGAGTTATGCAGCCTATTGAGATGTTTTTCAGTTAACTGCCTCTGCTAGATCATTTCTACTCATAGACTTCTTAAAGGAGAAGTTCACTTGCAGAACAAAAATGTCCAGATAATTTACTCACCTTTTTGTCATCCAAGATGTTCATGTCTTTCTTTCATCAGTCGTAAAGAAATTATGATTTTTGAAGAAAACATTTCAGGATTTCTCTCGATATACTGGACTTCAATGGTGCCCGTGAGTTTAAACTTCCAAAATGTAGTTTAAATGCAGCTTCAAAAAGCTCTAAACAATCCCAGCGGAGGAAGAAGGGTCTTATCTAGCAAAACGATCTAAAAAAAATTTACAGCTTATACTTTTTAACCTCAAATGCTTGTATGTCTAGCTCTGCGTGAACTCTGTGTATTATGCTTCAAGACAGTTAGGGTATGTCGAAAAACTCCCATCTCATTTTCTTCTCCAACTTCAAAATCGTCCTCCATCGCCTTTTTGGTAAAGGGCGTTTGATGATCTTTGCATGTTTACTTAAAGTTACGTACTTAAAGTACGTAAAGACTCGGTCGGTACCTCTGCAGCGATGTAGGACGATTTTGAAGTTGGAGGAGAAAATGAGATGGGAGTTTTTCGTTATACCCTAACTCTCTTGAACCAGAATACACAGAGTTCACGCAGAGCTAGACAAGATGAGCATTTGAGGTTAGAAAGCATATAAATTGTCAAAAAAAAAAAAAAAACTGATTGTTTCGTTAGTTAAGACCCTTCTTCCTCAGCTGGGATTGTTTAGAGCCCTCTGAAGCTGCATTTGAACTACATTTCGGAAGTTCAAACTCACAGGAGTCCACTGTATGGAGAAAAATCCTGAAATATTTTCCTCAAAAAAACATAATTTCTGTACATTTTTGTTCTGGAATTTAACTACTTTAACTCGATAGCCTTCAAACAACACAAAAGAAGATATTTTGAAGAATGTTGGTAACAAAACAGTCTGGCTTCCATAGTATTTTTTTTCCATAATATGAAAGTCAATGGCTACGGTCAACTGTTTAGTTGCCAGCATTATTCAGAACATCTTTTTTTGTGTTGTGAAACTTATACAGCTTTGGAACAACTTAAGAGTGAGCAAACAATGGCAGAATTTTCATTTTTGGGCGAACTGTCCATTTAAGCACCAGTTAGCACTTCATTAGTACTTTAATCAGTTGTGTAGTATAAACAGTTTTTGAGTATTTATCTGATTGTATTTTCTTGTAGCTCAAACAACAATCCTTAAATATCATGCATAATGTTTTCCTGTTGGGTTCAAAGAGAGGTCAATGTCTTGCTTATCTCATAAAAGAAGTGATTATGAGATAGCAAGAGAAGGCCCAGATGGAATCTGCAAATGTGAATCATTTTTTTGTGCTAATTTATGGTTAAACATAGCTAAATGCTGTGGACTGTGGTTACATATGGTCAAATGGTGTTATGGTGTTATATAAATGGCTTGTATTTTTATAGGCCATGAAGTTTCAAGGGTGTTTGAAGTTCCTGTATGGGCAGAATGAGAGGACAGCAGATGGGAAACCCATCCCTCCTCAGCTGGCCCTGTTTGCCCTGGTCTGCCCTCTGCAGCCACCCTCCATACTGGAAATCCGCACCAATAGTGGCTTTTTCAAAACTAAGCATAAGCTGGATTTCACGCCCACCGCATGTGATGCAAAGTAAGACATATAACCTCATATAACATATAACCTTCACTTTATCTCTTTAGATAAGTGAAAATATTAAAAATGATTGACGGTAGCACAAAAAAAATTCTGAACAATAATTGGCTCATACTTCTGCCCTCATACCATCAGTATCTTGTGTTTTTTGTTCCTACACAGAGGGAAGATTGTTCTTGGCTACACAGAGGAAGAGCTGTGTTACCGTGGCTCAGGCTATCAGTTCATCCATGCAGCTGACATGCTGTACTGCGCTGAGAACCACATACGGAGTAAGACTCCCTTAAATAAATGTGGAAAAAGAAAGTCCACTCACCTCACTCCCTCCCACTGCTGGATTTCAGCATTTCATGTGTCATGGAGGTCTGACTGTTGTGGAAATATCTGTATTTCTCATAAAGGGACCATTCACCCAAAAATGAAAATGAAAAATCATTTACCCACGCTCATGTTGTTCCAAGACATATTCAAAACACAAATTACCTTAAGATTTTTTTTTAAAGGTGATCAATTATGCCCCTTTTTACAAGATGTAATGTAAGTTTCAGGTGTCCCCAGAACACGTCTGTGAAGTTTCAGCTCAAAATTACCCACAGATCATTTATTATATAATTTTTAAAAAACATATTTTTCAAGTGGAAGCAGAAACACACTTTTCATGCATGGCTCTTTAAATGTAATGAGCTGCTGCTCCCCGTCCCCTTTTCCAAAATAGGGCTGTGCCTTTACAGCTTGTACGTTAGTTATTCTGCCAAAAAAATGCTTGGTTTTGATTATCATGTCTATCATGCGGAAATGTTTGCAGAGAAAGGCTTACCAAAACAAAGTTTCTGTGTTGTCCTTTTTCATGTTTTTTGGGTTGGTAGATACACCAGGGACCTGTTTATAGCACTTAAACATGGAAAAAGGCAGATTTTCATATGTCTGTTTTAAAATATTCCCTCAACGTATTTGTACTTTTATTTAAAACTAAAATTTCCACACTTCAAACCTTACAAAAAGACATCATGATATGAGTCAAGCAGTTTATTTCAAGTGCTCTTAAAAGACATGATCTCTTTATGTGATGAACAAATTGAATTTAGGCTTAATTTACTTTCATAAACTTTGATCAACTCAAGTGCAACTCAAATACGCTTGCTTGAGGTATGAGAAGTAATGACAAATCTACAAATACTAAATACATATACCTGCCTTTGATCTTTTAAAAGGAGACTGATATCAAAAGCATATACTGCAATCATTAGTAATGGTAGCAAGATTAGTTGCTGATTATTTACACTAATTGAATCATTTCTCTCTTTTGCAGTGATGAGGACGGGTGAAAGTGGGTTGACTGTGTTCAGACTGTTGACTAAACAGAACCTCTGGGTTTGGGTACAGTCCAATGCCAGACTTGTCTACAAAAATGGACAACCAGATTGCATCATCGCCTCTCAGAGAGTCATCACGTATGCTGTTATTTGTGTCTTTGTGAAATTGTGACTCTTTGTCTTTCATATTGAACAACCTGTAAATGTTTTCCTTGTTGTTTTATTATAAGACAGCATTCATAGTAAAAATGTAACTACAGGTCATTTTTTACTTAATAAATACTTAATAGAATAATTGCATAATGTCAGTTTTAGGGTGTGCTGTGTCTAATCTAAAGGTATAGTTCACCCAGAAATGAAAATTCTGCCATTATTACTCACCCTCATGTTGTTCCAGACCTGTAAAACCTTAATTTATCTTTAGAATGCAAATTAAGATGTTTTTGATGAAATCCGAGAGATTTCTGACCCTGCAAAGACAGCAACGCAACTACCACGTTCAAGGCCCAGAAGGGTAGTGCAAAACACAGAAGAGAAGAAATTATCGTATTAAAGTCATTTTTGTTTTCTTTGTGCGCAAAGCACTCTTATAGCTTCATAAAATTACAGTTGAACCACTGATGGACTCTTTGGAGGTTCTATGCTGTCTATGCATGGTCAGAAAGCTCTCAGAAATGTCTTTATAATGAGTCCTTCTGTCTTCTGTAGGAACGAGGAGGGTGAGGAGAACTTGAGAAAGCGTGCTACGATGCTTCCCTTCAGCTTTGCTACAGGAGAAGCTGTTCTCTATGACATGAACCTGCCCAGATCTCTGGGTAACACAATACCTTCTGATACCACTGCTCTGGATGACGGTACCCAACCCAGAACCACTGGAACTGTAGATCCTGACTCCCTGCTGGGCTCCATGCTGAAGCAGGATGAGTCAATATATGTGTGTCCTGCAGATGAGCACTCACTGTCAGTACAGGGCTTAGGGAATGAGGATCTCAGTGAGATCTTCTCTAGTAACTGGCAAGAAGGTGTTCTTTCACTCTCTGAAAGCTCTCTTTTCAAACAACAGCCAGTTTCAGACAGCTGTGAGATATTGAACTTCATGCGCAGTTTAGAGATCAGCCCTGAAGATCTGAAGTTCCTTCAAGATGAACTCTTCCTTAGGATTGACCTTAATGGAAGGAATGACATGGCAGACCTCACAGAGGGCATCTTCTCCTATGTACAACACTCTCTCAGGACGAAGACAGACTATATAGTGTCGGATGACAACGTGAAGGAGAAGGATCTCATCGGGAAGCCTATGCAGACCTTCACACCTCCACAGCAGACATCTGCATGTATTCTACAGGATTCATCTGATCCCCTCACATTAGTACCTCAGGAACATCAGATGAGTTTTATAGCAGAACATCCTGAACCAAAAACACAATATTTCACACAAACACAACCTCACGATTTCCAAAACAATCCTCATAGACTCCAACACATAATGTTATACCCATGCAATGGGACAGAAGTCACACAATGCGATCTTTCAAACACAGCAATCCAAAAACATCAGGTTCAGATGATGACTCAACAGCCGCAGTGTTCATACCTTCCTCCTCTTCATTCGCTGGAGTGTAAAACACTCAGAAATGCACAGGTTTGTGGGAACCTCACTGAAGTTCTGGCCAGCGACACTCAGCAGGTTCCTCCTCTCTTCCAGCCAGAACTCCAGCAACCTGGATGCTTTTACCTGGAGTCGCCCCCTCTGGATCTGAAGCATCCTTACAGGAACCATCTAAGCACTTTGTCCTTCAGCTCCTCCCAGCAGCACTCTTCACCTTTTATCACTCCAGGTGACACAGGTATGAGCGAGTTTACTGCTCAGGACGTTGAGGAGCTGCTTAATGACCTGGATGGTGATGTGGAGAGGAACAGGCACTCAGGACCAAACAGAGACATGGGTGTCAGACCAAGTTTTGATCAACAAGATTACATAGGCCAGGTAAGAACCAAACCAAATGCCAAAGGCTTACCTACCTTCACTCTTAAACAAAAAGGTTCTAGATTATCATCAGTGGTTTTATGAAGAAGCTTTAACATCATTGGAAGCTTTCCATTACAGAGGTTTCTTCATACACTCTTAAAAATAAAGTTTCTTTATTGGCATCAGTGGTTCTATGAAGAATCTTGAACATCCATGGAACCTTTCAAATGCAGAAAAGGTTCTTTATTGTCGAAAAAAGGTTCTTTAGACTTTTAAAATGTTTTTGTCATTGAAAGGTTCTTTGGGAAACCAAAAATGGTTCTTTTATGGCATCACTGCAAAAACACCCTTTTGGAATCTTTATTTTTAAGAGTGTAGTGGAACAGGTTCTTTAGTTTTTGAAAATCTTCACAAAGAACTGTTCGCTGAATGGCATCACTGCAAAAATCCTCTTTTGGAAGAGTGTTGTTACTAGGTGGATCTTATGGTACTTATGATGAGATTAGAGATTTGATTTGTGATTAAATCAATGTTTCCAATGAAAATTTGAGGCTTTCAGTCGGAATGAAACAAAATATTGGTAATACTTGTTGGTCAGTCCCCAGTACAATTAAGGGATGGGTATTGTTATTCAAGAACTGATATTAAACTTACTTTATGATTTACTCACCTTCAAGCCATTCTAGGTGTATATGACGTTCTTCTTTCAGACCAATACAATCAGAGTCATATTAAAAAAAAATTCCTGGGCTCTTCCAAGCTTTATAATGGCAGTGAATTTTGAAGTCAGAGATTTTGAAGTCAGAGATTTTGAAGTCAGAGATTTTGAAGTCAGAGATTTTGAAGTCAGAGATTTTGAAGTCAGAGATTTTGAAGTCAGAGATTTTGAAGTCCAATGAAGTGCATCCATCCATTATAAAAACTACTGCCCAAAGATGGCAGATTACATAATTGTAGCATAAGCTTCAGTGAGAAGTGATGAATGTGGAACCGCAAAGCAGCAGTGTTGCCAAGTCCGCAGTTTTCCCGCGGAACTGGGCTACTTTAATACTGTTGCCGCGGGTTGTTTTTCATGTCTGCGGTTTAAAGCGAGCAAATTTTACCAGAGAAACCCCGCCAAAAATGTGTATTTTACTCGGCGGAATGCAGTTTTTAACGGGGGATCCCCCTCAAAACGCCATTAGGCTAGTTTTGAGTAGTAGTTGGGCAGGTTTTGTTGTGAAAACCTGGCAACCCTACAAAAACACTGGTCTCGAAAGTACAAAATAATGAAAATAAAGAAAAATGTTAAAGTGAATGAACACAAATGTCAAAGTATAATGTCATTGTAAGCAAGGGCTGCGACTGCGAAAATGTGACCTTTTTTTTTTGCAAGTGTGACTAGATTTTGTGAGCAGTCGCACTGGCACAACCACCGTGTTGTTTAACTCATATACGCTGTCATTTCTGTTGTATCTGAGAAACATTAAACTGCAAACAAAACAGGAGCACACTACTCGTTTGAGCTGCGCAGCCAACACAAACAAACTTGTCTGAGCTAAAGGAACCAAAGTTGATTTTGCGACACTGTTACTCACAGCGCTGCGAGATCCAGTGAGAATCATTTAATTTCTGCTTAGAAGCCTGTGTTATAAACAGCGCTGATGTATGTCAGAAAACCAGAAGTAGTAACACTAACTGTTGTGGCAGAAATAGTTGAATGTTATTACATTATTCTTATCGAGGTCTGTACAACCTTTTGAGAGAGAATTAGCACCTTTCAATGACTTTCAAGCATTTCACACCCCTATTTCCAGTACTTTAAAGCTCTAAAATTTGAAGGAATGACCAGAATATGCTTCAAAATACACTATGGTGAACATATTTTAGTTTGCCAAAAAAAGGACAGTGGGGGCCGGATGTGTTGGGGGTGAGAGAGGGGAATTAAAAACCCCCCAAATAGTTTAAAGTCAGCCCAATTCTATGCAGAAAATGCGGATTTGGCAACTCTGCATCCATCGGAAATTCCATCAGGAATCAGATTTAATTGATTATGGGTCAAGACAAGAGTGAATAGAAATGACTGACAAATCATGCACAAAACTGAATGTGAAATAGCTGTTCATTCAAAATAGATTTAAATACTCTGCATACAATAGCGGCTCCCTGATGGGCGAAAATATTATTCAATATTAGAATGATTGCGTGAGCAGGCAGTAATGGCCCGAAATTCAGCTGGAGTGGGATCAAGAAAACAGTCCCGCCTAGGGCTTTAAATACAAAAACACACACAATGAATGGTGACTAGTAAGCAAAAGCCAAATCCTGGACATTTGGGTGATTTAGAATTCCCGGCCAGACACATTTTTGTAGGTCCAAAAAGAGGACATGTCTGGGGAAAAGAGAACATATGGCCACCCTAGAGTGGCAAACAAACACATACGTAAAATAAAAAAAAAAATACATCAAATCACAATTAAAACCAGCAGAGGAGCACCTGCTGGTCAGTTCCATATAACACTATAGAAGAGTTATGGTGCATTTAGGAGGAGAATATGTTAATTTTCTATATAAAAATTAGATTTAGATAATAAAAGTACATTTTGTGTGCTTCCGAACTCAAGCTTAGTGTTATACTGTCAAATCTGTATAAACGTGAAATTAAACAGAAATGAACATATAATATTATTAGTTACTGCACTTATTAATGCAAAACAATAGTACGTTTATAAAATCATATTTTTAATATTCAACATCACCCTCCAGCGCTACCAAATCGGTTCCTGGTGCCACCATCTGTATGTCTTATGTCTTACGAGACTAGCATATTCTCACCGATGCTTACGCTGGTTTATGGTTCATAAAATTTTAAATATGGATATTTAAAGGCATTGATTGACGTCAGAAGGTCTTTATTAACCCCCGGAGCAGTGTAAAGTACTTTTTATGATGGATGGATGCACTTTATTGGACTTCAAAATCTAAACACCCATTCACTTTCATTATAAAGATTAGAAAAGACATGACATTTTTGTTATAGCTCTGATTATATTCACCTGAAAAAAGAAAGTCATATAGACCTAGGATGGTTTGAGGGTGAGTAAATCATTGGGTAAGTTTCATTTTTGGGTGAACTGGCCCTTTAAGATGATTCTAATGAATTTTGACACAGCTGTACTACAAACTCTAATAATACAAAAATCAATCAGTTTCAGAATGGAGGCCACGCAAACTACGCAATGGATAGTAACACGACACATCTGGCGCAGCATCCTGACCAGTGTCTGAACAACAACAGACCTCATCCAGACCTGTCTTTAGGAGGATACTTGTGACCAGTCAGGTGACAATAATGAAGGAACAGAGCAAAAAAAATTGCTGGAACTCAGATTATGCCTATTAGGGGTCACAATTCTGATGTGATGATCATTGGCTATGGCCATATGAACCCAAAATGCCTTGGCCAGAAAAAAAGCACCGGCGTAATACAGGATGAGGAGGAGGATGCAGAAATTGGGGTGAAGGAAAGACTGAAAATGGACAAAGTAAGGCACAAACGTCCTGTGGCTCGGCATGACATCTAAGATGAATGAAGAACCAGTTTGTATCAGTTAGATATTAGAATCATTCATCAGTGGCTTCTCTCTTAAATGAACAGTGCTGTCACAGTACTTTGATAAATGTCTCTCATGAGATGTCGCAAATCTATTGGCCTGTCAAAAGCATGTCCCAAAGCAATATATACAGTATACGCTAACTGTAAACAGCCTTCAGCAAATGCCAAACAAGCCATTTTTTGAAATATGCAATAACGTTTATAAAATAGGACAACATGTACTTTGCAGCTCTTCATATGCTAGCTAGTTTACTTTTTAAAATGAAGTCAAAAGCCAAATGTTGTATAGTGTGTGATTTACTGGGGTGATCTACTCAACGCTGGGACTTCCTGTCAGCAGTATTTTCAGTTAAACTGAAGATTTTTTAACATTTTTGTGGGTGTTTTTCTTACCTTCACTTTTTTGAATAATTGAAATCATTAAATGGTTTTCGTAGTATTTTTAGTATAGGATTCTGTTATGGGTGATCGGGAACCTGTGTGATTCATTTGTATAGTAATTTATCATTTTTTTTTTATCTTTTATTCTTTGAGGGAAGCTATTGAAGACAATCAGACATATGTAGCATTTATGAACAGATGAATTCAGCTGTTCACAGGAGACAGACTTTGACCAAACTATAAATCAAACAATGTTTGTACAACATTATGGACAAAAAAAGAAGAAGACCAAGGCTTGGAAGTTTATTAAAGGAGAAGTCCGCTTCCAAAACAAAGATTCACATATAATGTACTCACCCCATTGTCATCTAAGATGTTCATGTCTTTCTTTCTTCAGTTGTAAAGAAATTATGTTTTTTGAGGAAAACATTTCAGCATTTTTCTTCACATAATTGACTGATATGGTGACTGACTTCCATAATGCTGTTCAAATGCGGCTTCAAACGATCCCAAATGTACTTGTAAATGATCCCAGCTGAGGAACCAGGGTCTTATCTAGCAAAACAATCAGTTATTTTCATTTAAAAAAAATAAAATTTAAATACTTTTTATTCTCAAACACTCATCTTGCCTTGCTCTCATTAAACTCTGTGTATTCTGGCTGAAGACAGTTAGGGTATATCACAAAACTCTTATCGTATTTTCTCCCTCAACTTCAAAAATAATTTCAAAATCATCCTACATCGCTGCAGAAGTACCGACCCAGTCTTTTCAAAGTGAACATGCAAAGAAGATCAAACACCCTTAACAAAAAAGGTAAAACAGCGATATAGGGCGATTTTGAAGCTGAGGGAGAACATGAGATGGGAGTTTTTCGACATACCCTAACTGTCATGAACCGGAAAAAAAAAAAAACAGTTTAGGCAGAGTGAGACGAGACGAGCGTTTGACGTTAAAAAGTCTATAAATTGTATTATTTTTATAAAAATAACCGATCGTTACGCTACATAAGACCATTCTTCCTCAGCTGGGATCATTTACAACCACATCTGGGATTGTTTGAAGCCGCAATTAAACTGCATTTTGGAAGTTCAAACTCGGGCCACCATATCAGTCCATTATTATGAAGATCTCCTCTAATGCCTCTGAAACAAACGAGTCAGTAAGATTATTTTCAGTAAGTTTTTAAAATTATATTTTGAAAGATATCTCTTCAAGACTGCACTTACTTGATGAAAAATATAGTCAATTTGAAATAGAAATCATTTTAAAATGTCACTTATTACTATGATGGCAAAGCTGAACTTTCAGCAGTCATTATTCCAGTTTTTCAGAAATCAAGAAATCATTCTAATGCGCTGATTTGCTGCTCAAGGAATATTTCTTATTTTTAGATGTCTCACATTACATTACATACATGTTTGCTGTCAGTTTTGATTAATTAAATGATTCCTTGCTGAATAAAAGTATTAATTTCTTTACAAACATTGTACTAACCCTAAACTTTTGTACAGCAGCATGAAGCCCTTTTCTGTATAAAACACGTTTAGATATCTCTGCATCTGTTTTCTTAAAGTTTTTGAATGCTGTAACTCTTCTTGTTTTTCCTGTTATTCCACTCATTTAGATCAACGCAGGTTATACATAGCCAAACACTAGTGTGGAAGGACAGAACTGTCCGTTCTGAAAAAGTTCATTGCCCTTTTCTTAGAAAGGCCTCAGTGTGCCTCGAAAAATCTTTATATAATGACTATAATTCAATAAATCTTTTACAAAGCATCTACGTGAATGATTAGATCACTTCAACTTTTCTGACCAACTTGAATGAGTATGAATGTGACATCCTGAAGAGACTTTTGAGATACATGGTTTATGATTATTTGGACATTTTTAAGATAATTTAACCGAGTCTGAGACTTTTTTGTTGTTGTTGTTGTTGTTTTTCTCCTCTCTGATGAGGCAGTACCGCCCTCTGCTGGTTGAAACAGTTGGTTTACAGCGTTGACGATTTGGTGGAGTTGCTTAATTTTTAGATAAAAACTAATTATACCGGTATTTAAAAAGTAATAAATGGTTATAGATCTATGATTTAACATTAGAACTGTTCTCAGTTTTTTTTTTCATGAAAGGCTGAAGGAAGGTTTGCATTTAAATGTTATACACTACCAGTCAAAAGGTTTTAAACAGTAAGTTTTTTAATGTTTTTTTTTTTTTAAATAAATCCCTTCTGTTCACAAGCCTGCATTAATTTGATCTAAGGTACAGCAAAAGCAGTAATATTGTGAAATATTGTTACTATTTAAAATACCCTTTTCCTCCTCTTTTTGGTAAAAAAATTATAGAAATTAATACTTTAATTTTAATTTACTTTTTTTTTTTTAGCAAGGATGCTTTAAATTGATCAAAAGTGATAATAAAGACATAATGTTACAAAGGTAAACACTGTTCTTCCTCATCAAAGAAACCAGAAAAAATTCCACTCAGCTGTTTTCAACAGCATAATAACAATAAACTATTTATTTATTTATTCATTTTCTTTTTAATATTCTGATTTGCTGCTCAAAACGATTTCTTAAGGATCATGTGACTGGGGTAATGATGCTAAAAATTCAGCATTGAAATCACAGGAATAAATTACATTTTAAAATATATTTAAAATAGAAAACAGTCATTTTAAATAGTAAAAATATTTCCAAATTGTACTGCTTTTGCTGTACTTTGGATCAAATAAATGCAGGCATGGTGAGCAGAAGAGACTTCTTTAAAAATATTAAAAATCGTACTGTTCAAAGACTTACATGTAATTACAATATTTGTTGGCCACAAAAATGTTACCTTATGTAGGTTTGCTGTTTCATGAACTGTTACGTGTTTCATAATTGTTTTACTGTTACAATTATGCAAAAACTCCTATAATAGAAAATAACAGTGGCAATGTTCAATAGCCATTAAACTCTTAAATAGCTTTAAAGTATGTGCCTATCTAAAAACTGACATTATTTTTTTTTCTTTGTACTTGAAAATGATTATAAGCATTAGCCAGCGTCTGTACACGAATGACATGTTAATGGTCTGTCTTAGCAGTTAAGACTGCAGCTGAATAATGTGATGGATATTTTGATATATATAGAGTTCAATGACAGTTAAAATGGATTTTTTTTTTTTTTTTTTTTTTTTTTGCACCATGGGTTAGGACAGGAAATATAAAAAAGAAAAAATAAGATAGAAAGAAAGTTTTGTCAGACAGGGTGATGTTTAGTTTTACAGCTAATGGTGTCATAGCTTTGGGGACCGGCCCATTCAGAGCAGGATAATCCCTGTGGATTGGGCTGCATAAGCCCCATAAGACCCCGCTAACACCAGATGGAATTTGCCTTCACCAGAGCTGGAGGTTCCCACAAATTGAATTAGTAGACGGCCAGCAAAAAGACGGTGGAGGGAGACCGGAGGACGCAGGGCAGGTCAAGCTGACTCTGCTCTGCCTCTGTATTCACTCCTGTTTGAGACCTGCTGACCTCTGAACTCTACACTTCCTGCCAGGTTTATGGTTCATTGTGGTGATGAACATGTGTGATCACCATCAACAGTGTCTTTCTCTGTCCAAAGCAAAAGGGTCTCACTTTGACTATGTACACAACAGGCTGCTCTTTTGCATTGTCTTTTTACACAGCCGTGACATTATACATTATAGTTGGAACTACAACTGTGAGTTTTACTTTTGTATTTACATTTTACATACAGCCACTTATTGTAAGTAATTATTGTAAGCAAATTTACATTCAAATCGATGTTCCACATTATTTTGTGATGTTAAAGTTGCAGTCCATAACTTTTTTTGTTGAAACATGTACAAAATTTCTATAAGTGAGTACATCATGAATCCATTTTCCAAACGGTGTTTTTTTCTTATCCTGAATCACGACACCTATAATACATCTATAATAAATTTTTATATTCGGACCGGTTCTGGTAGCCCAGTACCTGCGTGATTCGTCATAGGCATAAACAGAGAGAAGTAGCTCCGGCTACTTTGTTCTTCCGCAACACGCATGCGTCTGTGTAAGCAATATTAAATGTGTTCTAAGTTTGTAACACCAGAGAAAAATGTTATTACCACCCAGACGAATTTGAATGATAAAAAACCGCTAAGTGAATAAAATAAGTTGCCAAAATCTTGAAAAAAAAAAAAAAGCTGGGGGCGTGTCCGCTGTCGCTGAAACCACGCCCACTCTGTAGGGCTGTTCGATTGCGAAAATTTTGGAATCGACTCCGATTCCTGGTCTGGAATCGATGAGATTCGATTCCAAGAATCGATTCCTCATTTATGTTTTCGATTCTTTTTTGATACTTGATTTTTTTTTTTTTTTTTTTTTTTTAGAGTGGAGGAACCTAATTTTGCCATGGCAGAAAGTAGCCTTATCATAATATGAAGCTTTATTTTTAAAAATTATGATACATTTCTGTATTTAAACACATGTTTATTGCATGAATTGAACAAGGCACAGTTCAGCTGAATGATGTGAACTTCAACATTTTATTGTTTTTGTTGCTTGATGCAAAATTAACAAACTGTACACAAAAACAAACCAGAACAACAATATAAGAGCTCGTTGTTTATCTCACAATAGATGCTCTCTCCGCCACTGATCTGTGCTCTCGGCGTTTTCTCCCAGCCCTACTTATTTGTAAATTATCGCAACCAGGTAATACGCGTTTACATGACGAAGGCAGCTAGCTAGCAAACTGTAGGCTGTAGAAACTAACGACAATGATCGTTAACTCGCTATTGTAGCGAACCACAGACGCTAATGTGCAGTTTTTAGTGAGAGTTCAAAATAGGTAACTTAAAAGGGGTTAAAAAGTACGACAACATATTGTTTAATAACAACATTTTTTTATAAATAAATGTAATCTTACTTTGCCAAAAAAAAAAAAAAATCTGTAAGTCCGGCAGTACTGTTTAAAATGCATCCCAGATTCTTTGACTCCATACTTCCGGTTATTGGCGGCAAAGAACGTAAACAATGCCACTGAACCCAACGAAACTCGCATATTTTGCTGATTATTGCTGCTGAAAATGGTCAATTATTGTCATTTTTTGGGCTGTGCTAATCGGTTGGACCGGGAAAAACATTTTGAGTAGCCTACTATATACTACTAAGTTATAACTAATCAAGGAGAAGAGTGCAAAAAAACTGTCTGAGGAACAAAAGACGTCTGTGGTTGGCCAAAACTCAACCAGATTTCCAGGCCACGAATCTTGACAACATTTGTGTTTGTTCTTACCATTTCCAGTCAGGTAGGTGAAATGTAAGGCTAATATGTTAATTAATACTGCTTGTATGAATCTTTACCTCCTATTAACTTTAGTTAACTTTCGTTTTATTTTGTTAAAATATCATGCCCTTTTCTGCTTACCAAGTCCATCTCTATATGATTTAGCAGCTTCCACATGTTTTTCCGTGGTTTAGACAGAATAAATTAGCATAACAACGTACAGTAGTACATTAACCGTTAGGGATGTCCCGATACAACGTTTTAACTTCCGATATGATACCAATATTGCAGCCTTCAGCACTAACCGATACCGATACAAATCCGATACAATAATCATCACAAATCATGAATACTTTTACCTATTTCGTTGTGTGGAATGTATGAACGGCTACATCAAACTGAGAACAAAAGTCAGCAACAGTAAGTATGGAAAAAAACGACCAATTTATTAACTATTGGTTGCATAAAGGTGAACCTTTTACATAAGAATATATAAAAAATAATTAAAGAATAAATATTAAGACCCTGTAAAATATCTTAATTGAATAAACAAAAATATATTTTTTAAAGGGCAAAATACTAATTAAAGGTCACTTCAGTTATTTATTTTTTACCGTCAGCAAATGGTAGGAACAGCTGAGAGCAGGAACATAAGAAAAAAAAAATATTGTTAATTGACCAACTGCTAAAGGTTGAGTGTCCAAAGTTTCAATTTCACACACACTGCCCGAAAGAATGAGATCGTTGCATTTACTATCCACAAAAAATAGTGCAAACAAAATAAATATAACTATATTAAAAAAATAAATATAGCTGTGTGTGAACCTCTGAACTCGCGTGCATGTAAAACTGCTCCCTGCAAAGTAAAGTCAGCGTCTATCCAGTGCGCAGTCAGACTCAGTTTAGAGCGGAACGGACTGCTTATATCGGAGATTTTTAACGCAGTCCGATATAATCCGATAGAGTTTTTTTGGGCTGATATCGGACCTATTTCCGATATCAATATCGGATCGGGACATCCCTATTAACCGTGCAATCCATGCAGTTGTTTACATCCGAGTATCGCCAGTATGTCCGTGCATCAGGGTGACTGAACAAATCGTGACGTTACGTGTATTATAGTGAGAGTTTAAATTTGATTTTATTCATAATTAATTTCAAAGTGGTTAAAAAGTACAATTCCCATAAATCTTATGCTTACATTTGTGTTATTTTATAGTTTTGAAAACTGTACTGTTGCCTTAAAATGTGGAAAATCGTAAAAATAACATGGGTAGATGAACATTTATTTATTGTGAGTAAATTAATATTGTCTTAGCAGCTCGGTTTAAGACAGATCTGTGAAAGGATGGGACTCTGGGTCAAGGGCTCAGCTTGGCTTCTGGGAGACTCCCAGGCCGTCAGCATGAGGAATAGCAAACAGCTGGTTAGAGGAGATCACACACACACATACACAGATACACACTCTCACTCTCACTGGTCCTTCAGCTGCTGGATGTGGAAGAAAGGAGGAGATGAGAGATGAAGAAAGGATATAAACACCAAGAGAGGAGGAGGGAAAGTCAGGATGAGAAAAGGACACAGGGTTCAAAAAACACCTTCAGCGGAGAACCGCTGGACTTCCAATTTGCTCCTAACAAGCATTCAGGCAGCATGACGTGAAACGTGACATCTCGCCGGAGAAGCTCAGGAGAAGGGTGACCCTCTTTTGCAGCCGTCAGTAGTTGGACAGAAGCTGTAAAGCAGGCGGAGACAGAGAGGAATGCGTTTGAAGTGACATGTAAAAATGTGAAGCCCCCGACAGCTGTGGATTTACGACGATGACAAATCTGTACATAATCGGTGCTAATCGCATCCCCCTCTCTATCCTCGGGAGGGATGAAAGGGTCCCTGTCCTACTGCGTTCCCAACAGACATCAGTGACAGACGGTAAAGGAGTGGGAAAGACCTTCGTCTTATGGGGCATAACTGATCATTCATGTCTTTAAAGTCATACTGGCTGCACACTCTGAACTAGTGCTGAAGTTTTACAGGATAATGCTCAGGGTTTGTGATTTGAACAGTAGGTGGCAGTCTTCCTCTTCCTCAGACTGTAGTGAAAGCCAAAGCAGCAGGTGCATAATATGAACTTCTGTGCAAAATGAATTTCCCACTAAATCACAACCAGACATAATAAACACGCAGTTCAGCCAATAAACAGTGTCTCCAAAACTTATTTGGATAAAGCCATAAAATAACAAAATATCAAACCATGGCATTAAAGGGATATCTCTTTATCATTTATACAAGAATTTTCCATAGTTATAATTTCCATAATTTTCCTTTACTATGAAAGTCAATGGCTACCGTCAAATGTTCCGTAACCAACATTCTGCAAAGGATCTTTTTTTTTTTTTAACAGAAGAAGGAAAATAAA
The DNA here is from genome assembly GCF_022985175.1 of Labeo rohita. Taxonomy (NCBI): domain Eukaryota; kingdom Metazoa; phylum Chordata; class Actinopteri; order Cypriniformes; family Cyprinidae; genus Labeo; species Labeo rohita. Next base: position 26,156,702 of record NC_066884.1, on the reverse strand, counting down.
ACAGGTTTGGAATAAGTGGAGGGTGAGTAAATTATGACAGAATTTTAATGTTTGGCTGAACTATACCTTTAATTTTAGAGAAACAAAGCATTTTTTGTAATTTAATATAATGGGGGATTTAAATTCATGCAGGGATAATTAATTAAATAAATTATTGAATAAATATTTTTAATTAAATTAAATTTAATTTACCTCCTTCCAAATTGCTGGTTGCTCTTGTTTTATCATTTAATATTTTTTTCTAATTAACCAAGCTAATTCTTAATAATTCCATAAATTAGATCTGCCTTTAAAACACTTTCAATAGTCATTATAGGCCATTTGAGCAGAATAGTATGTGAGTATGTTGCTATCAATGACAGAATTTTCATTTTCGTGTGAACTATACCTTTAAATTTAAAGGAACAAAGCACTTTTTGTAATTTAATATAATGGGGGATTTTAATTCATGCATGCATGCATGCATGCATGCAGAAATAAATAAATAAATAGACAAACAAACAAATGAAAATTTAATTAATTTTAATTTAATTCGCCTTCTTCCAAATTGATGGTTGCTCTTGTTTTATAACTCAGTATTTTTTTATAATTCATTGAGCTAATTTATAATAATTCCATTAATTAGATCTATATTTAAAAAACCCTCAGTAGTCATTATAAGCCATTTGGGCAGAATAAAGTGTGAATATGTTGCTACTGATGACAGAATTTTCATTTTTGGGTGAACTATACCTTTAATTTTAAAGAAACCAAGCACTTTTATAATGTAATTTAATGGGGAATTGTAATTCATGCAAAGATTAATCAATCAATCAATCAATCAATTAATCAATCAATAAACAAATAATTTAATTTGATTTAAAATAAAAAAGCACTTTTTTTTGTAATTTAATATAATGGGGGATTTTAATTCATGCAAAGAATTTAGTGTTTAATAATTTAATTTAATTTAATTTAATTAGCCTCTTTCCAAATTGGGCCGAAGCCCTTAGTTGCTGTTGATTTATAATTTTATATTTTTTTATTTTTTATTTTTTTAATAATTCCATAAATTAGATCTACATTTAATTCAGTAGTCATTATAGGCCATTTGAGCAGAATAATATGTGAAAGTATACGTATGAGACTGTGTATAATTCATAGAATTAGACTAATTCACAAGTGTCTCTTGGACTGTGATTCTGTTATTTTATATGACTGTCATCAGTCAATTATTGAAATGTATTATTTGTCAACATACATAAATTTACACAGAATTCCATTTAGCACTTTATATTAATGACACCATTTATAAATAAAGTAAACATCAGATGGCAGTTGGGCTAAGATTCTTGTTTCAAATTTATATCATCTTACCTCAGTAGTGGGGCAAGATGACCCTTTTTATACTAAATTAGAAAAGTTTCCAATTATTTCAGTTAACAATACAGTGGAGAGTGCATCATAATCTTGTACATGCTAAACCAATCTCTAAATATGTTACAATTTATCAGTAAATGTACACTGTTGTTAATAGAGGCATCTCCCATCTTTTTGTAGTAGGCTATGCAGAATTAATTGTTTCATAGTAACACTTCGACTTCATTGTTTGAGAAGAATCTCATTTCAAAAAGACTTCACGTACTCAAACTCCTATATCAAACATTTTCAAAAAAGACTTGCATATTTTCTGAAGAAACTATCTAAAAGCAGACCAGCTAAGCCTTTCTCTCCTCCTTTGCCTCATGTTCTAGATTGTTTTTGAGGCCGCAGGGGACGTTTAGTCTCCATCAGAGCCCCCGTTCCCAGACACAATACAGAGCCAGGATAAACACCACTGTGGCAGCCGTACACCTGCACAAACCGGCTCTCTCCCCCTCATACCGCAAACACTCGTCTGCAGCACAATAAACTACGTCATCCATCACAGAAAAACTCCCTACTGCATCTCTTCATCATCAGACAAAAGCATGGAGAGAAGAAGATGGTAGGGAAAATGTGTAGATGGGTCCTGGGGGATTTCAGATTTTTGTTTATGCGCGTTTAGGCCTGCAAACAAATGTGGCGATGGATTTACTGCGGTAGCAGGGGGAAAAACTCTCAGCTTGACAAAATGTAGTGTTGTGTCGACGTGCGATTCAACGCAGTGCTCCTGGCTGGAGACCAACGCTTGAGGTTACACACCAGAATAAATCTGACGCAGACATTAATTGGACACCTGTACGAGATACACTAGTCCAGAAATTCAGTCAAGCGAGGCAGTACGAACATAAAACACGTTTTGGAAAGAAGAACAGAGAACGGCGCAAATGGAGAAGCGAGCTCAAAAAAACAGCGCTCTATAATTTTACAAGATGCTCCTGTACGAAAATAACTCAACCATACGCTGTTATTTTGAGGTCATTGCATGCAATAAACTCTGGACTCTGTGATGATCTAAGCATGAATCTGTTGTGTATTTAAATGCATTCCCCTGCTTATCATCCGTGTTGACGAGTAACTAAAAATTGTGCCTTTACTCATTTAACACAAGTTTGAATAGCATCAGCAGTTTCCAAGTCAGTGTTTTTCCAGTTACAAGCTACTTTTCCAACAATTAAGGCCTGTTCACAACAAAAACAATAACTAAAAAAAAAGTGATTTCAACAATATCATTCCTCTGTGCCATTAACATTGTGGTTGTGTTGTGCGCTGTAAAAAACAATTTGTTGGGTCAACTTAAAATAATTTGTAACCTGGCTGCCTTAAAATTTTAAGTTCAGTCAACTCAAAAAAAAGTTTATTCAATTTGAAATGTTAAATTATACTAAGTGACAACTTAGATATTTGAGTTGAATCAACTTAAAATTTTAAGGCAGCTGGGTTACTTACCCATCTGTTAAGTTTAGCAGACACAAATATTACTATAGTTATTACTTAGTACAACTTAACATTTCAAGTTGACTAAACTTATTTTAGTTGACTGAACTTAAAATTTTAAGGCAACAGGGTAACAAATTATTTTAAGCCAACTCAACAAATTGTGTTTTTTTTTTTTTTTTTTTTTTACAGTGTGGACTTGGATTTTTATATTTAGAACAATTTTTAAGACATTACTTTATTATTAATTATCGTTATTATCGTATCATTATCGTTATAGTTCATCCTTGGTGTGAATGCACCTTTAGCACAAGACTACTTTAGTGAATCAATTCATCCTAAATAGTTTTGTTACTTTGTCGCTATCTTTGTTTGAAACCTGCAATTAGTTATTTGCAAATTATCTTCTTTACGCGGGATGTGCATCGCATTATGGACGCCCATTTCGGCCACTGAATAAAAAATAAAAAAAGGTAATTGCGACTTTAAATCTCACAATTCTGACTTTCTCTTGTAATTGCGAGTTTAGATCTTGCAGTTCTGACTTTTTTCTCAGAATTGCATGATAAACTCGCAACTGCGAGTTATAAAATCAGAATTGCGAGATGTAAACTTAATAAAGTTGCAATTCTGAGAAATAAAGTCAGAATTGTGAGAAAAAAAGTTTTTCGCAATTCTGATTATATTTCTTGCAACTGTGAGTTGCTATCACGCAATTCTGAGAAAAAAAGCGAGAATTGTGAGTTTTTATCTTGCAAATCTGACTATTTCTTGCAATTGTGAGTTTATCACGCAATTCTGAAAAAAAAAACATCGGAATTGCGAGTTCATATGTCACAATTCAGAATTTTTTCTCAGAATTGCATGATAAATTTGCAATTGTGAATTATACAGGTAGAATTGCTTGCAGTTCTGAGAAATAAGGTCAGAATTGGGAGAAAAAAGTCAGAATTGCGAAATATGTACTTTTTTTCAGAATTTTGATTTTATTTCTTGCAATTGTGAGTTTATCACTTCGGAGAAAAGAAGTCAGAATTACGAGTTCATATCTCACCATGCTGACTTTTTTCTCAGAATCGCATGATAAACTCGCAATTCTGAATTTTTGTCTCAGAATTGTGGGATATGAAATTGTGATTGCGGGTTATACAGGCAGAATTGTGAGATGTAAACTTGCAGTTCTGAGAAATCAAGTTGCAATTCTGAGAAATAAAGTCAGAATTGCGAGACATAAACTAGCAATTATGAGGAAAAAAGTCAGAATTGCAAGTTCATATCTCACAATTCTGAGAAAAGAAGTCAGAATTGCGAGAAAAAGTCAGAACTGCAAGATATAAACTCGCAATTGCGAGAAAAAGTCAGAATTGCGAGTTTATCATGCAATTCTGAGAAAAAAAGTCAGCATTGTGAGATATGAATTTGCAATTCTGACATTTTTTTTCTCAGAATTGCATGATAAACTAGCAATTATGAGAAAAAAATGAAATGAAAAAAAAATGTTTTTATTTAGCAGTTCTGACTTTATTTCTTGCAATTGTGAGTTTATATCACAATTCTGAGAAAAAAAGAGAAAATTTCGAGAAAAGTCTGAATTGTGAGATATAAACTTGCAATTGCGAGAAAAAAGTGAGAATTGCGAGTTTTTATCTCACAATTCTGAGAAAGGAGGTCACAATTGCGAGAAAAAGTCAGAATTGCAAGATATAAACTAGCAATTCTGAGAAAAAAGTAAGAATTGCGAGTTCATACTTCAGAATTACAGATACTACGTCTTGGAAATATGTCCAACATAAAAAGTTTCATGGGAAAATGCCAAGTAAGTAACATGTCTGCCAGTTTTTTCTAACCAACTGAAAACAAACAAACAAACAAAAAACAATTATAATAAACCACCAGTGATGACTGAGTCCAACAAACACAAAGTTAGCTCAGATCATGTCAAACTGTACAAACTATTGTTGTTGTTATACTTCCTTCTCAAATTGTTACTGTTAACAACCTCAACATTTCAGGACTATGTGTATTCAGTGCGCATTAGCATTATCTGTAGATTTAGCGATATAGCCTACTAGCCGGGACTCCTTTTTTGTATACAGACTGACGTAATGACGCAAAGACGAATGGCAGCAAACCAATGCAAACTCCCAATGGCACAAATTAACATTGAAATGAATGGAATTTGCCTGTGAGATTTAGCAGAGCAATGGAAAATGTGACCACACCTTTAGTGTTAAAAATGATTTTTAACTTTAGTCTGATTCATTCTAGTAAAATAGTTCTTGTAAATGAACAGACTAAAAATATGATTCACCAATTGTAGTCCATATATGTACATAGTATGAATTCACCTCTTTAATCTTGATGTAATTAGCTACTTTTTGTTTGTAGCTTGTCCAGTAACAAACTATGTTATAATGTGTATAATACAGATGTTCACATCTCTGAATAAAGTGTTACTAGAAGAGAGTTATTCATGTCGGATCTGGGAATATTACATTGAAAACCTTAGTAAATGCATATATTGACATGAAATGCATTTGAAGCTAATTAAATTTGTGAGATGGGAAAGTAGTGCATAAAAAAATCTCACACTCTCTATCCCCAGATCATCATAGTCTCACTTTTACTCAAGTGTTTAGATGATAATTAATCATGGTTCAGCACTTCTGACAGAATGTGTGATGAAAGTCAAGAAATTACTGGTGACTAACAAAACAAAAAAGAAAAATCACAGGGACAGCTCAGTGGGAAGGTTGACTAAATCAGGTGAGACATGGCTAAAAAATCCCCCCGGGTGGTGTATTTTAATACCGCTAATATATACATAGTCAGAAGGTCTGTGGTTCTGTTGGTTTTCATTAAACGTAACATTTTCTGTACAATGTGTAGCGTTCCCAACACAGAGCAGCTTTTGCCTGATGAAGCCCAGCAGGTGTATGATTCTCCAGTCAGATGGCTTGAGGGGGCAGTGTCATCACCATACTGCCAACTAAAGTCCTCGTGAACCCAGGATCATTCTCACCACAGATTTGTGTGAGTTGGAAATGTAAGAACAACATATTCCAGCAAGTCTAGAATTTTCTTTGGATACATAATGGCAACTCTAATAACTCTTTGTTACAATCGTGTGACAACTGACAGCACAAGTGCTATTTATATCAACACAAGTGGTTAATGTGGACAGGGAAGTATTGAGGGAATCATTGTTTTATGTAAAAGCTGCATGAAGATTCTTTGGAACATATTTTGTCTTCCACAGAAAAAAAGGATTTAGGGGAATAAATGTTGACTGAAATTTCATTTCTGGGTATTCCTTAATACTTTAAGAGAGAACTGAAAGCCTTCAGAGTAGCAAAACGTGCTTTTTCACTTCATAACAATGCTGAGACTGACACACTGTGCATCACATGTAGCTTTCAGATGTGAAAAAATGAGAAATGATAGCACTTTCTCTGAAGGCACTTGAGCAGTGTTATTATTCAGACCAACAGCATGATCACGAGTGTGATCCAAAAATATTCACCCAAAAATGCAAATTCTGTCATTAAAGGACAAGTCCACTTCCAGAACAACAATTTACAAATAATTTACTCACCCCCTTGTCATCCAAGATGTTCATGTCTTTCTTTCTTTAGTCGGAAAGAAATTATGTTTTTTGAAGAAAACATTTCAGCATTTTTTTTTTCAATTAATGGACTGCTATGGTGCCCCGATTTTGAACTTCCAAAAGGCAGTGTAAATGCGGCTTCAAACGATCCTAAATGCGGTTGTAAACGATCCCAGCCGAGGAAGAAGGGTCTTATCTAGCGTAACAATCTTCATTTAAAAAAAAATAAACAGTTTATATACTTTTTAATGCCAAACGTTCGTCTTGTCTTACTCAGCTTGGACTGTTTTTTTCCGGTTCATGACAGTCAGGGTATGTCGAAAAAGTCCCATCTCATGTTCTCCCTCAACTTCAAAATCGTCCTATATCACTGTTTTACCTTTTTTGTTAAGTTTGTTTGATCTTCTTTGCATGTTCACGTTGCAAAGACTGGGTCGTTACTTCTGTAGCGATGTAGGATGATTTTAAAATGATTTTTTGACATACCCTAACTGTCTCGAGTCAGAATACACAGAGTTCATGACGTCCTGAAGCACCCCCTGCAATGATCTGAAGGACCGACTCTTTCGCCCCTTGAATACGACTTTAAACGTGAAAAGCTAAACCGAATACCCCTCCGATCTGATTTGAGCCACCTCAGATTCTATTTGACCCACTCCAACCCCCCCAAAACTGGGTTATTTTAACTATTCGATGCAGAACTATTCCAACGTGCCTTTGTGCCTTGTCTGGCACTGAGCCAGATAGATGCGCTCTGTGGTTTTAGCCTATATCACAACGAATCAGTGTTTTCAACCACATAAAAATAATGTTTCAGACATTTAAATTAAATACTAGCAAAAAAAGACAATTGTTAAATACACACTGATGTGTGTGATGTGAGTTTGTTAATGCACTGGTGTGTAAGGAAATCTGACGACGTATTTTATTCATATAAAATAACTATTAGAATACCTATTAGTTACATATTATATAGAATCCCCCCCACACACCCCCATTAGCCCCCCCGAGAATCATACAAGGCCCCTCGGGTCGCGTGTCCTCACGCCAGGACTGCGTTCAAGGCGCAGATCCTTACCATTGTGTATCATATGCACATCAAAGTCAATTTATGCATATAAATAGTATGCCAAAGAGAAACTGAAAAAAGTTATTTGTTGGAGATACGCAAGCAAAAATAAGAGATAAAAACTGATAATGGAAAGCGCAAAGACGGAGCTGAAAAGGCCAGAATTATTTAAAAAAAGGTCTAGCAAAATACAATGTATTACAAGGCTGTAGAGAACTGTGCACTAGGACAAGGCTTAAGCCTACTCCTGGATTAAAATGTAAGTCTGAGTCTGTTTCAACTGAAAGAAACTTGCACTGACTGATCTTAAAATATATTAGTGCCTTTGTTTTGTCTCAAGATGCACACCAGTAATGTTTTTTCTAAGGCATGTTTATGAAAATTACTGAAATGTCTTAATTGAACTATGGCCTAATCCTGGTTTAGGCTAAGCCCTGTCTTTGAAACCGGGCCTTTAATTATTTTAACATAGTCAGTGGTGAACTAAAGTGGGCCAGTCTAAGCCATTAAACACCAGGGCTGAAAATGAGTTCCACTCCGGCCCTGGCCTCAACAGCACCACAAGCATATATCGTGGTACTCTCGTGAATATGTGGCGGAAACTGACAAGGAAAAGAAGAAATTGCTGAATAAAGTCGTTATTTTTGTCGTTATATTCTTGTAGCGTCACAAAATGACGGTTAAATCACTGATGTCACATGGACTATTTTAAGGATTGCTACCTTTCTTGGCCTTCAACTTGGTAGTTCTGTTGCTGTCTATGCAGGGTAAGAAAGCTCTCAGATTTCATCAAAAATATATTAATTTGTGTTCTGAAGATGAACGGGTTTGTAACGACATAAGGGTGAGTAATAAATAACAAATAAATAACAAATATCCTGTTAATATTGATTCTTTTAAATTTATGATAAAATATTTTAGATACAAAATTGGCCTCGTCAAACTGGGCTACTTTTATAATGTTGCCGCGGGTTGTTTTTTTAAGTGATCTCCTCAATTCTTCCTGGAATGCTATTTCAATGGAGGCAGACTGAGAGGGAGACCCCAAACGGAGGGTAAAACTGCAAAAAAGTAGCTGAAACTAGGCCAATTAGCCAAATTATCCATTGCACATCTATGAGCAACAGTGACTTTTCATTCCTGAATGAATCCGTGCATTGAACAAATTGCTTGATTTAATGATTCAATGGCTCATCATTTATCGCTAAACAGTCAAACAGAAATGCAGAGTGATACGAACTGTGAAGGGCCCAGTGCTGCTTTTTTAAAGATAACTTCAACCTTTAAAGGGGACCTGTTATGCAAAATCAAGGTTATAAGGTGTTTGAACACAGTTGTGTGGCTGCAGTGTGTGAAAAAAAAACAAAAAAAAACTATAATGGTGAAAATCCAAAAAAGTTGTTTCAACTTAAAACAGTAAGTGTTTGTGCTGCCTTAAAATTTTAAGTTTAGTCAATATGAAATGTTAAGTTGTACTTAACATGAACTTGGATATTTGAGTTGAGTGAACTTAAACTTTTCTTTTCTCTTTGTTTCACAGTGCAAACATTTCTTTTATAATCCCAATAAATCATAAACAGCCTCGCAGAACAAGCAATTCTAGATTTTTCCCTACGTTGACGTTATGTTTGTGCCAATCATTTTACACCAGACTGCCTCATAAACAAGGGTCAGTTCTGAAAAGGGGACCGGAGCGGTTGGTTTGTTTCATGGCTTATAACACTTTAACAAAACACTTCCAGAACCCAAGCCTCTTGACCAAGACTTGTTACTGTTTCACTGCATATTAGCACTCTAGGAAGGCTCTCAGCCAATCAAATTCAAGGCTGGAACTAACTATTGCATTATGCTTTTTATTACACAGGTGTTTTCAGAGGTGTTATTGAAATATGTTGCAGCGTTAAAACCGTGAGTTTCCTGACAGTAACATGGAATTGTGAATGTGCTGTAATGTGTGACAGTAAGTGAGAGGCATCCAGTGACTCACATCGCTGCTGTTTCAGTCTTTTCAAACCGCTGAGAAGGGGAAAAGGGAATTGCGAGAGTGGGACTTTTTCATATCCTCAGATAATTTTCAGAGACCTTAAAACTTCAGATGGCCCTCAGACACCACTTCCTCTACCGGTGACATTCTGACAGGAATCCTCAGTGTATGAATGAGGTGTGTGTGCTTGAATGATCTCAGATTAATATTGCAACAGAGATTTCGTCATGAAGATCAAGAAAGGTAAGTGCGGCTTAAACTTGATAACAGGGTCAAATGGGAGCATTATGAGTATATGAAAGTCTTAGGATTATCATAAAATGAAAGATACAAGCCAGTGCATGTATCACATGATTACAGTATAGTGTATTACTGTAGATTTTAAAATAACTTTCTCTGTTCCACATAGTAAACATGATTTCCTCCCGATTATTTCTGTACTAACAGGTTTAGGTGAAGGCTATGAAGACTACACGGTGCACAGATCCTATGGGGCATCAGGATGGGGCAGAAGAGGTCACCCCTTTCCCTTTAAAACTCTAACCAGGCCAGGCCGTTCAGTCTGGGGATATGGTGAGTGGAATCATATTATCTCTCTCTCTCTAAAAAGCACAGTTTTTTGTGCGAGTTATGAAACGTTATGAGACAACTTACTCAGCAAAACTAGACAATAGATTCTATCTGTCTGTGCTCAACAGTAAAAAATGACCAAGGCTCAGGACAAAAACAGCAGTGAACGTGACGGAAATGATTCATTTAAAATCAGCAAAAATAATGATTTACTTCTGTATCTGACATTTTGATAACATTACCTAACATTTAATATATTTTGAAATTTGTATAGAAAGTGTGAGATTAGTTTTTTTTTTTTTTGGCATGATGCAAAAAATATTTTTAATATTTGTTAAATAATTTTTATGACTGCAACTGAAAGTGAGTATCACTGATAACAATATTACTGATGTCTCTAGAAAATTGTTCTTTTTTTCCTTATTTGTTTTCAGTGACTATAGCCATTCAACATTACAGTATAATTGAGTACTATCAATTTTCACATTTATTAGACTAAAAAAATAACAACTCTTATTTAAGTGAACCTAAAACAATCTTCACATAAACCCATTATTTACCTGTGCCCTTCAGCAAGTAGGAAATATGGAGAAATTAAAGTTAGCAAACACTAAATTCTAGATTAAATATAGATGAATCCGGAAACCTACAAAAGCTACTGTTTCCTCTTATTCTTTTGTTCTTTGATTAATAGACATTACAGCAGCTGGGTTAGCAACATAGGCTCATTTGAAATACATGCCTCTTTCTGCCTATATGTACGAATCACTGCAGTTTCCAGTTGAAATAAACACTAGACGTAGTAAAACTCGGACAACATTTATACCTTTTCACACAAAGTACGACGTACACACAAAGTTTTGATTAAATAAGCCTAATTTTCACAATATTACTTGCACTTCTGAACGTTGTCGTCATATATACATATGCATGAGTTTTTTAATTCGGTAGGTTTGCTCGGTAGTTCATGCGATACAGCACTCCGGTACGAACCCTGTGAAACTACGGTTTGACAAAACAGCTCAAATGTGCATAAGGAGGTTAAAATAGTACGGCTGCCTCAACAAATGTGTTTTTATATGACGTTTGTGTTTGTGAACACTGTCAGTTAGGTTTAGGGTTCGGTTTGGTGTAGGGGATATTTCCAACATGAGCATTGACCTTTAGCGACACTACCTTAATATTTGAATTGTAAATACATATCTCAAGCACCATAATAAAAATGCAGCAATATGTGCCTGTACCAATGTAATAAAAAAATGCCACGGTCACGTATTGAACGTGTTTAACACCATTCTCTGAACATTTCACTTCGAAACTGCAGTAACAGTGCTGCAGAAATGTACATAGAGGCACGAATTTCCAATGAGCCTGAGTTGGTTATTAGATTATTTGGCTGCTATTACTTCAAGAGCTACCGCTGCTGAATGTGACGCGGATCTGACACGCATGCTCGTAGTTTCATTTGCGCTTTAATATGAAATGATACAGGCTACAACGCATGTCGCCGCATTTGTGTGTGCAGCTAAAGAACACTGCACTACAAGTACAGTATAATGGCTGACAGAACAGGAAAATGCGTTTTTTTACTGACATCTCATCTGCCCACGGTTCAATATTGTTTTACTGAAGCTCCTTGTCACCTGTACCCAGGGGCGGACTGGGACAAAACTTCAGGCTGGGAAACCTCACACTCATCCAGGCCATCCCATACAACCACAACAAATTTTGAAACCACAGACAACAATATTTTTTTTGGATAGCCATTATCATCACCACATAAAAAAGTTTATATCAACTGGGGCCATGCAAAATAATTAATGGTTATCCCTTGAACTTCCACTTTCCTTTCTAGTCTCTTTTTAATCTGTCATGTGTGTGTTTACTTTTTCACTAATTTTCTTGTATCTGTCACTTTTTTCCATCAATACATCTCCACCTTTGTTATATTTAAGCAGCAGTCATAGTTACATTTTTTTTTTTTAATGGCACAAACGGGCACAAATCGAGCACAAACGAACGGCACCGGTTTGAAAAGATTTGGACGCCATGGGGTGGAGAGTGACGTCACTGCCCCTAATTGTTTTTGTTATTTGTAAGAAGTGGAAATATATTTGACGTTCATTTCAACTGCACAAACCGGCACAAATCGAGCACAAATGAATAAGACCAATTTTGTGTGATTTAGACGAACCGGGGTGGAAAGTGATGTCACAGCTCTCAAAAATATTTTAGTTATATCTAAGGAAGGAAAAAAACAGATAGAGTGTTTGTTTTAATGGCACAAACAGGCACAAATTGAGCACAAACGAAGCACACCGATTTGGCGTGATTTGGGCAACATGGGGTGGAAAGTGACGTCACATGGTCGAAAAAATAATGTTTAATATCTCAAACACCAAACCAGCACAAACGTTCATTTTTGCGGCAAAAATCAGTGCAAATGTACCACAAATGAATGCCATAGTTTTGGTGATTATTTATTTTTATGGGGTGCCAACTTCACATTTATTTTAGAAAAATATAAGTATTACATTAGCACCATGTGTTTTTCAGCTTGCCTAAATGTCTTATGAAGAATATATATAAGAATATATCTTAAAAAAAAAAAAAAAAAAAATCTTAAAACTGAGCATGTTTTTGCATTATCATGCGTCATGAAAATTAACCATGGTAATATTGGGCCTATAAACACATAGTAACCTTGTTTTTTTGATATATTGATTCCCATTTGTATAACCAGAGTTTTACTACAAATACCATGGTGATCCTATATAGTGAAGCAAAACCATTTTTAATTTGTGGTTACCATAGTTTAACGATAGTAATCATGGTTTTTGGTTTTATTTTTAGTAAAACCACTGTTAATTTTCATAAAGGTTGTGTTGTTGTCTGCCTTAACTCCCTCTAAACCTGTTTTAAAACTATATGAATATTTGTCGGCCAAATTCCTACGCTTTACAACTGTAATTATGTCCTTTTGTTATTTTTGCAGTAATTGACTGCTACTGCTAACATTTGCTAGCAGTTTAATGCTTAACTAAGTAAACAAAGACAAAACTACAATAGTCTATTTCCAGATGTAACTGAGCTGCACCTGAAGTCCTGAACAGGACAGTTTTGTCTCTCTGCTCCACCTGAGCGCTTCCACTCCATGCTCGAGGCTCGCATCCTTTTGGGGGATGCACGGACACGTGGAGCGTCCGTGAGGTGAAACGCGTTGCCAGTCAGGACTAACCGATTCATGATTTATTAGGTTTATTATTCAATGGCGAATTCTGAAGTAATCACTTTAGTACATTCGGCTGGCAACAAAAACAACAACAATATTAAAAAAAAGGATTAGGGTTAATAATAGTGTGATCATAATATTGTGTAATACTTATAGGTTAGGTAATATAACCGTTGCAACAGTTCTGTTGTATTGTAATAGCATGTCACAATATTAATGTTTTATTGTATATTTGATCAAATAAATGCAGCATAAGAAACTTCTTTCAAAACATTTAAAAAACCTCATCAACTCCAAACTTTGAAGAGTATAGTATACATATACAATGCTCTTTTCTCCTAACTTGTATATCCTCTTGATTCTTCATTGTGAAGAATGTGGGCAGGGATTTGGTAGCTGTTATTGTGAGAGAGAAACTTGGATGGGGAAGTGTAATGTGCCTGAAAGAGGAAACGCTGAAAGCTTCACACATCCTTGCACAAATAGGATAGTACATTCATGAGATGTCCTTTCACAAGCTTCCTGTTTGACTCTAAAAACTGAAAAGCTTCTTTTGTAATTTGTCGGTTTCTCAGAAATGAAAGAAAGACACGTGTGAGTAGGCCTCCTCTTACTAAATGGCTGATTAAGCCAGACCATATGAAAGACATAATCACGCTTTTATATACTGAAGCGTGTTCCTCAAAGTAAATATTTCCCAGTCAAACAGACTTGGGATATAATGAGAGCAGCGTGAGTCGATTTCACACTCGTGGTCCGGTATGGATCAGAACATGTCATGAATCATAGTGCCCCCGTAATGATGAGCTTACATACGTACCAGTGATCTAATCTTAGATTGAATCCATTTGGAGATCAATCAATAAGAGTGCAGACAGGGGTGGAGCTGAGCAGAATGAGAGCTATTGTGCTCTATATTGGGAGCCATTTCAGGCTTGACGCAGAACATGGTCTCTAAGCAACAGCATCAGATTTTAAAGTAACAGAGCTGTCTACATTTCCATAGTGGTAGGTAAACAACTTACCTACATTCACCAGCGCACATCCCTGAAAACACAATAAACAGAACAGATTTTCAGGGAGCCTTTTGGCATAGACTCACTTTGCACATGGGATTGAAAGAAGCCCTTATCCTTAGAAACTTGATGGTCTGTGCAACCTCAATCCTGCAGAATTGCCTGTGGAGTGACTGGATGGGTGAATTAAACTGTGGCCAATGAGTTTTGCCACCTGCTGGTACGAGATTAAAAAAGCAATAATTCCAAGTCTGCAACAATGTGCGCTGTGTACCGCGTCTTTCGTTTCTGTCAAGGCTGCTATTTATAAGACTTGATTTAAAAGGATGCAAAAAATGGACAGATTTTGTGTCTATGTGATTGAGACAGCAAACGTGTGCAAAAATGTGTGATAATTCTGTGCAAATGCATCTGTGGTTTGCTTCATCTCTCAGCAGCAGTGGCCCTTCACACATGTCACGCTCATCTCTCTACTGCTGCTGTGTGCTGGCAGAATGGAGACGAGCCCAACTGACAGTCACACAGCTATTTGTCTGCTTACTTCAACCTTTATGGATGTTTCCTCAACTCTGGCGGTTTTATGCCCCAGGGGTTGATTTGCAAATTTAAATAGAACAAGTTTTGTTTTGTGTTTTTGATATACAAAGGTCACACAAAAATATTTATTTACTTAAAGGTGACATATCATGAAAATCTGACTTTTTTCATGTCTAAGTGCCATGATCAGGTACCCGGTGCATCTGCCAACCTAGAAAACATGAAAAAGGACAACCCAGTAACTTTGTTTTACTAAGCCTTTTCTACAAGCATGTGAAAAAACTAGCGTGTCAGATTACGCTTGCCCTGTGACGTAGAAAGGGATCTTATTATAATATTAC
The DNA here is from genome assembly GCF_022985175.1 of Labeo rohita. Classification (NCBI taxonomy): domain Eukaryota; kingdom Metazoa; phylum Chordata; class Actinopteri; order Cypriniformes; family Cyprinidae; genus Labeo; species Labeo rohita. The sequence goes on along the minus strand of NC_066884.1, from coordinate 26,141,508 downwards.
CACCCCTTAATCTACACGTTTCCACCCATGGCGCCATCATTTTGTTTTCGCAAGTGACAACGGTGTACCAGTTCTAACGGTATGGCAAAAGTTGGAGCAAAGCAGGTTAACTATTCTGTCGTTGGCTACACAGAAGAGCAAAGAATACTATTTAGAGTCCCAGTCTCAGAAGAGAGGAGAGCAGTGGATTTATTAGTGGCAAAGCACCGAAGGTCTATACACCTCTTGCATCCGTTAGATTTCTTCTTCTTCTTCCGTTACTTCCATCCAAGTCTATAGGAGCCCATAGAAATGCTTGTGGGAAAGTTATAAAATTTGGCACACAGATAGAGGACAGTCTCAACATTAACCATAGCAAGTTTGGAGTCTCTAACTTAAACTCTCTAGCACCAACACTTGTCTAAAGTTTCACTCATGTTTATGCTAATAACTTTTGAACCATAATGGATGTGAGGGTATATCTCCGCAACGGTTTGACGCATTGGCACTAAACTTGGTGTGTGTTATAAAAACTATGATCTGAGGCAACCTGCAGAGTTTCGGCACAGGGCCACCTAGTGGTCAGGAGATATGGAAAAATGTCTCTTTTTGTTATAACTTCTGAATGGTCTCTTTACATTCAGTGGAGCATGCCGAGTTGGACCATACCCATTTTTCCCATGTCAGCCATTTTGGGTGACAGCCATTTTCAATTTTGTCATAAAATGCTATATTTTACGAACGCATTGGTGTATCCTTACGAAACTCTGTAAGTTTGTGGGCAGCGCCACCTTGTGGCCAAAAGTTGTAAAGAATAAAAAATGCTAATAACATTTAATTAAACTGGCCTATTGTAATGAATCTCAATATATTCCTTAGGTCATGCCGAGAACATAAATACAGATTTTGCCATAGTCAGCCGAACTTCCTGTCGGCTATTTTTATTCATGCTGAAAACATACTTTTTCAAACTCCTCCTAGACTGTTGGTTCAATATTCACCAAATTTCATGTTGATATGTGGAACGAGTATTGTTTAATCAAAAAAATTTGCTTGAATCATGCCAAAGAGCATCTGAGGCTGTATCTCTGCAAAACTTTGACATATTGACACCAAACTTTGTGTGTGCCATTAGCCAGGTTTCCATCCAAAGTTGCAAATTTACTTGCACTGTGCGCAAAATTGGAATATCGCTTAAAACATTTGTGAATAAGCACTGTTTCCAACCAACGAGTCAAAGAAAACAAAATCATCATTTCCTGATAAAAGGGGAACTAAATATCACTAAGAAAACTAGGAGAAGCCACTGAATATATTAATTTTCACATATAATAAATTACTTGTGATTCAGAGAGAGCAGACGAAACAATATATGCGGCTTACTTTTGAAGGCGGATATCAGCTGTTTGGGAACGCAGTCTTGTAAGACAGTTCTTTGAGGCAATTATACAAAAATACTTTGATGGCAGACTTTGCTCAGGCATTTTAGAATGACCACAACAACATTTCAGATGCTGTACAATGAGATCAGTCTACTAGTCAAGTTATCCCATCCCATAACACAATCACATGACTGTTTTGGTGTGTATGGAGGAATTAATTCACAAAATGTGTTTCCATCTCCCATTATTTGGATTACCCTTTTTTGCACAAGCAAGCGTAAAACTTTTTTGAATTTTGTTTCTATCACTCGTTTCTGAAGCAATACCTCAAAATGTGCATAAAAAACAGGGTGATGGAAATATAGCTATTATAACCTCGCATTGACCACACCATATCGATTTGGTAACAGCGCCACCTGTTGGTCAAGAGTGATAAACCGTTCATTAACTATTAATAATGAAGTTTACAAAAAAGCTATTAACTTTTGATTGCATTAGTGTTTTGTAATGAAACTGGTCTGTAAACATTCTTTGGGTCATGCTGACAACATAGATTATGACATAGTCAACTGAACTTTCTGTCCGCCATTGTGATTTACGTTGAAAACTTACTTTATCTAACTCCTCCTCGACCATTGCTCTGGTTTTCACCAAAATCGAGACAGATCCTCTTCAGATTGTGCTGACAAAAAGTTATAGATTTCATGTTGATAGACAAAACCGTTTTTGTATAGCAATGCAACAAATTTGATGCATGATGCCAGACTATGTCTGAGGCTGAATTTTTGCAAAGCTTTGACATCACCAAGCTTTCTGTGTGCTATTGTCACCTCACACAGAACACAGCACATCGATTTGATAACAGCGCCACATATTGGTCAAAAGTGATATCCCATTACATCATTTTACCAGAGGTTGTATTAATGATTTTTTTAGCCATGTTGACTAAAATCATCCTAAAATGGCTTTAATTACTTATTTAATTTTAATTACTGATTATGCTTGGCCCCTTAATTGCTGCTTGCAGCTATATTTGATTTATTTACTGCATATTGTGCTGCTGCCACACAGATCTAATATAAACATGCGATTTCTTTCCCAGTTGTTACTTTCACAGACATAACCGACTGTTTTTGCAACTCGTGTTTTTAACATAAACTTGTGTGTATTTGACAGTTTAAGCGCAATAAGACACGAAAGAGAACTTAGTTTAGTACTCACGTGCCGTGTGACAGCCACTTTCTGTTTGCGTACTTCGGATGTGTGTGCTCGGAAAACCCTATTATCAGAAGTTTAAACTGATATGGTTAAAACGCATGATTTCAGAGTGATAGACAAGATAATCAAAGCCAAACAGTATCTGAGCGTACGAGCTGTAAAGGCACTATTCTGGAAAAGGGGGAGGAGAGCAGCAGTTCATATGCATTTAAAGAGACATGCATGAAAACAGTGTGTTTCTGCTTCCACTTAAAATGTGCATTTTCAAAATGATATAATAAATGATCAGTGGGGTATTTTGAGCTAAAACGTATGTCACAGACACATTCTGGGGACACCTGAGACTTATGTTACATCTTGTAAAAAGGGGCATAATAGGTCTCCTTTAAACTTTTATTGCAGAGAATAATCAGAATTAATACTGAACAAATGGTGTAATGTATACACTAAGGTTTCCTGTTGTCATTCACAGAAATGTATAGTAAAAGTGGACAGATGACGGCTTATAACATTTTAAAAACCTTGGCTTGGAGGAATATCTCTGCTTACAGTGAGGACTGACATATTGAGTAATAATGAGTGTAATTAATTATTACAGGACTGTCTGTTAAGCTGAGGGCAAGAGAAGTCTAAAGGAAAGAGAACTAATTCTTTCGCTCTCTGGAGGGTCATAAAACGCCTCCGACATTGAAGGTTGAGTTATTTTAGGGTAGGCCTAATTTACTACGCCTTCTCTCATCTCCCGCTAATAATCTGAACTTCTCTCCAAAAAAGACTTGAGTTATTGGAATTAACTGCAGTCTAATTTTACTAAAATAAACAAAAGTGACTCCACAGCAGGAAATGAACATTGCAAAAACTGCTTAAAAACAACACAGATGGAATGTCAGCGGCTACCAGGTGCAACCAACTGCATTCCATCTCAGCGTGAGATCTGCGATTCCCATTACCACACATACCTGTTTTGACCCTGATAGTAGTAACAGACATTTCAGGGTGACATTGACCAGGTCCCATCATCCTCGGGGCCCAGGTCACCACGCTCTGTGATTGGACGGCCCTTTGTTCTGGCCTTTCATGTGTAGTGCACCTGCTCTGCCCCTCCCTTGAGCCGTCCTGGTGAGTTATGGGATAGCGGAGGATAGAAAGGCGTGAAATGAGAAATGTGAAGTTGCTTTAAGTTTCCCCATGCTTTAGTCACACTAAGTGGTGCCCCTGTTTTGGAGTCTAAAGCAGGGCAGTGATAAACCCCAGATGTGTATGATTGACAGGAGGCTTATGTACATTGTCTGCATTGTTCATATTCTAACTATTATACAATATAATTACAGTGACAAGCAATTTGTCCATCTATTTTACAATGTGACACAATCACTGCCAAGCAGAACATATTTAGGCAACATGAGAAAGAGTGCCATACAGCCAAATCACAGTGACGCTGATATTCAGACAAACAGCATGACTGCAAGTGTGATATTGCTGAAATAAAATAAACAAGAAATAGTACCGAGCAACTTAAATTTTAGACATTTTAATAGTTAATTTATCTGTTTTTGCTTTAGCAAGATGGAGTAAGCATTTTATTTAAAAAAATGTCTAAAATGTCAGATCCACCGCAGAATGAATGGTGATCTGGAATGTGGTGTAAATTACATCTATTTATGAGGAATCATTCAGGGTAAAAAAAAAAAAAAAAAAAAAAAAAAAAGAGACGGAACTGTCCTTGATTAATGTATGTCCACTGGAAAACAGTGCTAAAGTGGAGAGAACAAAGATGCGGGTCTTTAGGAAGTTTTAATCGTCCACAGGCATCTTCCTATTCTTTTCTTCTCTTCTTATAGCTAGGAAAGCAGTGAAGACTTGCTCACTTCTCTGGTTGCACTTCGACTGAAAATTACAACCAAAAGCTGCACACTGTGGTCATCGTATCAGTATTTTTTCCCCCCTCGGAGTTGTGTTGCACTAAAAATAGCAAAAGATAGTGCCAGTAGCTCACAGAATGCAACCATTTCATGTCATCAAAATAATGCCCCCCCCCCCCCCACCCCCCATAGTCCAAAATATGTATAAAATGATGTGGATTTTTAAAAATAACATAAACCTTTCATGGGTTCTCTACTTTTTCTACAGTAAGAGACATCATTTACATTATAATAAGCCGTACAAGTCTTAATACCCAGGGTTTCCTGTAACAGATACATTAAATCAGCACAATAATAATAGTTACTTTGTCTATTTAGTTAGCAGCATTACTGAATAAATGTGAATGAATTGCTTGAGTGAATGGTTAAATGACTTAATTTTTCAATAAATCTGAATATGCGTCCAAATTTGCTAAATTTCCTACTACACTGTAAAAAACAATTTGTTGAGTCAACTTAAAATAATTTGTTACCCAGCTGCCTTAAAATTTTAAATTTCAAAAAAGTTTATTGAACTTGAAATGTTAATTTGTACTGAGTGACAGCTTAGATATTTGAGTTGATTCAACTTAATTTTTTAAGGCAGCTGGGCTTCTTACTCAGCTTTTAAGTTTAACAAACACAAATATCTAAGTTGTCACTTAGTACAACTTAACATTTCAAGTTGTCTTAACTTATTTGAGTTGACTGAACTTAAAATGTTAAGGCAGCAGGGTAACAAATTATTTTAAGCTGACTCAACAAATTGTGGTTTTTTTTTTTTTTTTTTTTTTTACAGTGTACTGTATATAATAGCAAAAAAAAAAAAAAAAAAACAAACAAAAAAAAAACAAACAAACAAAAAAACCCTGTATGTGAAAAGACTGATATGTTTGGATTCATAGTATTTATTAAACCAACTTAGACCCATTTGAAAAAATTTGATTCTATACCTGCAGTTTTGTAAAAAGACAGTAAAACAGCATCAGCTTTTATTTATTTATTTTTTAATAAAAGGAATTAATTGATTACATTTCATGGATCTCGCACAATACTGTTATGACCTCAAAATACCAAAATACTGATTTGTAAACTAATACATTTTAACATTTTCATCATAAATTTTTCCATATGTATTGCTTTTCTGAAACAGCTCAGGGACATAGAAGCGAGTAGTAGCACGGGTATATTTGTAGAAATACCCACAATTATTGATTTTACTTTCATGCCAAAAATCATTGGGATATTAATTAAAGATCATGTTCCAAGAATATATTTTGTAAATTTCCTACTGTAAATATATCAAAACTTATTTTTTGGTTAGTAATATGCATTGCTAAGAACTTCAATCGGACAACTTTAAAGGCGATTTTCTCAATATTTAGATTTTTTTGCACCCTCAGATTCCAGATTTTCAAATAGTTGTATTTCAGCCAAATATTGTCCTATCCTAACAAATCAAACACCAATAGAAAGCTTATTTATTCAAAGAAACTGACCCTTATGACTGGTTTTGTGGTCCAGGGTCACAAATGGCATTGTTGTTTCAGCAAATGCAATTTTTATCTCAGAGTTGTTTTTGTTTTGTACTGTTGGTTAGATTTAGTGTAGGGTTTAGTGTAGGTGTAACGAAGCGGAGATGAGACGAGGATCTATGTGCAAGAGTTTATTGTACATCCAAAGAAAACAACAAATTATCCAGAACGGGGAACCCTTAGAATCCAGGCAAGAACAGGGAGCAACCATCACAGACATTAAACAACTGACAAAATACAGGGGAAAGACAAGGACTATTTATACACAGGGTGAGGTAATGATCTAATTGGTAACCGGGGTAACTGATGAGGGAGTGGGAGTGGTTCAATGAAGATCCATGGCAACAAACAAGGGAACAGAGGTACAGGGAAGCAGGGAACAATAAGACACAAAAACTACAAAATAAAAGTCCTTAAACACGAATACAGAAGACAAAGACCAGGCACATGACATAACCCCCCCTCAAAAGAGTGGCTTCCAGACGCTCCAAACAGAAATACCAGTCCAGGAAGGGGGAGGAGCTCAGGCAGAACTGGGGAAGGGATGGAGGGCCAGGTCCATGTAAGGGGAGATAAACAAGGGACTGAAGCAGAGCAAGAGGCTAGGGTGGAGTCGGCCAGATGGGAGGAGCTGAGGACCACCAGATCATGAGAGAAGACCTCCACGGCGGAGCAGGCGGTACCCAGCAGGGCGGCCATCTTTGCGACAGGCTCTGGCGTGGCGGCCATCTTTGCGACAGGCTCTGGCGTGGCGGCCATCTTTGCGACAGGCTCTGGCGTGGCGGCCATCTTTGCGACAGGCTCTGGCGTGGCGGCCATCTTTGCGACAGGCTCTGGCGTGGCGGCCATCTTTGCGACTGGCTCTGGCGTGGCGGCCATCTTTGCGACTGGCTCTGGCGTGGCGGCCATCTTTGCGACTGGCTCTGGCGTGGCGGCCATCTTTGCGACTGGCTCTGGCGTGGCGGCCATCTTGTGCAGTGGGTCTGGGCTGGCGGCCATCTTGCAAGGAGACTCAGGAGTGGCGACCATGCTGTGAATTACCCTTTCTACTTCCTTAACAGAAAAAGGGGATTCACAGAACAGCAAAACAAAGTCTATATACTGTGACAGGGTCCAGCTGGGGTCCTCATCCGGTAAGTTTAAACTAACCTCTGGATCGAGTCCACTCCAGAAACAGTCCTTTATTTTGGTGTCATCTCCAGGCACTAGCTGGCTGTAATAAAGGAACTCCTCCACATAATATTCGATCGGTCGGCCGTTTTGAAAAATTGAGCAAAGAGTGCTCAGAGGGTCGCGATAAACTCCTGCTAGATCCATAGTTGGTCAGTTGTTCTGTAACGAAGCGGAGATGAGACGAGGATCTATGTGCAAGAGTTTATTGTACATCCAAAGAAAACAACAAATTATCCAGAACGGGGAACCCTTAGAATCCAGGCAAGAACAGGGAGCAACCATCACAGACATTAAACAACTGACAAAATACAGGGGAAAGACAAGGACTATTTATACACAGGGTGAGGTAATGATCTAATTGGTAACCGGGGTAACTGATGAGGGAGTGGGAGTGGTTCAATGAAGATCCATGGCAACAAACAAGGGAACAGAGGTACAGGGAAGCAGGGAACAATAAGACACAAAAACTACAAAATAAAAGTCCTTAAACACGAATACAGAAGACAAAGACCAGGCACATGACAGTAGGTGGTACTTTACAACTTACTGGATATGTAATATCCAGGTGCAGTATGTCTGCATTTCATTCTTACCACACAGATTTATAATATATAGAATGGTTGTTTCATCCCTAAAAGAGTTTGTGTTTTGAACAAATTGGTTGAATGAATGATTCAGTGACTAATCTATAAAGGTTGTCACTTGTTGCCACCTACTGGTGCATTGGCGTGCACAGATTTTCTCATTGGTCCAAAATCCTGCTTCATATATTATACATCAAATATCTTCTAACTGGCTGAGGTGTGTGTGGACAAATTAGCTCTTGATGGAAACTTGCATTGACAATATATATCTTTTATGTTGTTAATTTTGATGGTAATCTTTTTATGGATGTTGTCATCTCTCTCTATATTTTTTTGTAGTTTTGTAAGTCACATTTTACACTATTAGTGTAGAATTTCATTATACATGCATGCATATCTTTTATAGTATTTATAATTTATATAACTATCCATTACAGCATATTATGTTCCTTTAAGCTTTGGGCACATTTTGCATGCATTTTTCGATACATATTTGCAACAGGTAGGCTATTAAACAATTTTTTCATTTCCCTCACTTTTCTGTTTATCTTCTCTTTTCTTGTCATCTGCAGCTTGATTACAAGGCTGATAAAGGCGGTAGAGTGTTTCTCTCTGATCGCAGAATGCTATTTTAAGCCTTGCCACAATCCTGCTGCCCTGGCCAGGGATGCAGCTAGTGGCTCTGATGTCATGTTTACTTGTGCAGCTGCATCTGTTTGATTCTGTTTGTAGTGGAAAGTCAACAAATCTTATAGTTACCTCAGAGGAGAGACTGTTACTCTTCTTACCACTACTGTCTAAAAGTGCAAGAGAGGGAGAACAAAGATAGAGAGTTTTACAGCTTGTTAGTGTGGCTGACATCGCAGTGGTTAAGTTGGAAAGGCCAGGGCGGAACTAGATCTGGGATGAAAGGAGCGGTTAGGCTCTCCGAAACCACTCCTAAACACAGCATGTGGTTTATGTGCATGTGAATCACTGCGTGTCTATACATAAACATTCACTTCCCTGTGTAATTGGTGGCTTGAGATGGAAGGAAAACTAAAGAGAAAGATTTAATCATTAAAAAAGGAAACTGATATGACTTTTTTGCACCAAACGCTTCCAAGTATCTGTACACTTAAGTCACACCTAAATGTTTTAATGTTGTTTCATTGTATAAGTAAGTATAAAAACTAATGATATTTAGTTTAAAGAAATTAGAAAGATTTTTAAATGCTAGTATAAAAATCACCACTAAATTTATTTCAGAAAAGATGACTTAATGGAATAGTTCATCCAAAAATTACTCATACTCGTACTCATACTCAGGTCATCCAAGATGTATATGAGTTTGTTTCTTCACCAGAACAGATTTGGATAAATTTAGCATTACATCACTTCCTCACCAATGGATCTTCTGCAGTGAATGGGTGCCGTCAGAATAAGAGTCCAAACATCTGCTAAAATCATCACAATAATCCACACCACTCCAGTCCATCAGTTAATGTCTTGTGAAGTTAAAAGATGCATGTTTGTAAGAAACAAATCCATCATTAAGGCTTTTTAGCTTTACCTTAGTCAACCTCACTTCTGGCCAAAACACAATCCCATAATCCAAAATAGCACTTCCTCCAGAGTCCATAGAGTCCATCCCCTGTTGTCCTCTCACATCAAAATTCACTGACATATCTGCAAAGGATCCAAAATGCAAAATTACTCCAAATATGTTCTGATGAAAAAACAAACTCATCTACATCTTGAATGACCTGATGGAGAGTAAATTGGGTGAACTATTCTTTTAAGTATTCAAATACCATATTGTCATTATTATTTTATGATCAGACTAGAGTTAGCCTATATTATTAAAAAAAAGTTTATGGACTCAGAGAAGTTTAATAAGGACTTTTAAGTACAGTCGAGGTCAAAGGTTTATATATATATCTCACAGAATTTGCAAAATGTTAATTATTTTACCAAAGCAAGAGGGATTATACAAAATGCATGTTGTTGTTTTTTTTTATTTAGTACTGACCTGAAAAAGATCTTTACATATATTTCACAAGAGAAAATAATAGTTACATTTATAAAAACAACCCCATTCAAAAGTTTACATACGCTTGATTCTTAATGCTGTCTTGTTACCTGAATGATCCACTGCTGTTTTTTTTGTTTGTTTGTTTGTTTACTGATAGTGGTTCATGAGTTCCTTGTTTATCCTGAACAGTTTAACTGCCCGCTGTTCTTTAGAAAAATCTTTCAGGTCCCACTATTTTTTTGGGACCTGAAACAATGACTGTATGATTTTGAGGCACTCATATGCAACTATTACAGAAGGTTCAAACACTCACTGATGTTTCAGAAGGAAAAAAATATGCATTAAGAGCTGGAGGTGAAAACTTTTGAAAAGAATGAAGATGTGTACATTTTTCTTATTTTATTCATTTAGTACTGCCCTTCAAAAGCTACAGAAGATACTTACATGTTTCCCAGAAGACAAAATAAGTTAAATTTACCCTGCTCTTCAAATTCAAAAAGCTTTCACCCCCTGACTACTGACTATGTTAACATCTAAAAACATACAAAAAAATAATTTTGTATGATCCCTCTAATTTTGGTAAAACAATTAACATTTTGCAGATTCTGCAAGGTGTATGTAAACTTTTGACCTCAACTGTATGTTCCATATGTTATGTATATTTGTCTTATCTCAAGATTAGATAGCCGTTTTTATTGTGCTTTGAAACTGTGTTATAACAAGATATTCTTTATTTGTGTTGAGCCTTTTGGGAAGTGAAAGGAAGGAGGGCTCAAGATGGATAAATGATGCAAAGGATGGATGGGGTAAACATGTGCTCTCTAGAAACATTCCGTGGGAGGTTACGGCACCATGATCTTCTGGCCAAATGAGTGGGTTGACCTGATGTGCCCTCTGATCTGTATCCCACTCCTCATAACAGGCTTCTGGGAGCTCCTCTGACAATTAATAATGAAGACCCGCTACTCCCACACAACATCACAGGGATAACAAGAGGAGACTTAGAGAAAAACACGGAGAAGGGCAACAGAGTTTGAAGAGATTTAGAGTAAGAGAGAGTGAGAGATGTTCCCTGTAGAGTCATTTTTAGAGTCAAGTAGTTTAGAGTGATTATTTTTCAGATACACAGCCAGTACACATTCCAAACACTGCATTTAGAACCATGATTAGCTCACTTCCAGAATAAAAATTTCCTGAGAATTTACTCACCCCCATGTCATCCAGGATGTAGACAAAAAGAATTAAAGTTTTTTGAGGAAAACATTCCAGGATTTTTCTTTATATAGTGGTCAACAGGTTGAAGGTCCAAATTGTAGTTTCAATGCAGCTTCAAAGGGCTCTGCATGATCCCAGCCGAGAAATAATGGTCTTATCTAGGGAAACAATCAGTAATTTTCCAAAAATTTTATACTTTCTATCCACAAATACTCATCTTGCACTAGCTGTGCAATACACTTTCTTTGCTTTCCAACGTGACTATGTAATGTGTGAAGTCAGCTAGTGCAAGATGAGCATTTGTGGTTAAAAAAAGGTATATACACGTTTTTTTGTGCTTTTTGTGCCTTTAATGAACAGGACAGTGGGATCGGGGACCTCAAGATTGGATTCGAACTTGGGTCGCCACAAACACAGGTGTGCTATATATTGGCGCACTAACCACAAGGCTATTGGCGTCAACCATTTTTATTTTATCTTTTAGAAAATGACTGATCGTTTCACTAGACAAGACCCTTATTCCTTGGCTGGAATCATGTAAAGCCCTTTAAAGCTGCACTGAAACTGCAATTTGAATCCTGGTATGTTTTCTCAAAAACCTATTTTTTTTTCCATTGAAGAAAGACATGAACATCTTGGATGACATGGGGATATCCTGGAAGTAAAATAATCCTTTAAAAATGATCACCTGATTAACCAAAATAGACTAAAATGAGGTCTGAGCTCAGTTTTAAGACCAGTGATTGCGTGCAAAGACAACTTGAATTTGTTCTTTTTCAAAAGAAAACTAAAAATCTGAGTCTTTCGTTCTGAAAAAGCTCAATTTTCATTATGCTGTCAAGCAAATATGAATCACGCTCCTTTGAGAATGTCATTTATTCTTCTCTGCAAATAATAACAGGAAGAATTTGTTCTCTGTTTTGTTCATTGTGCTGTACACTTCTCTCTGGGACATTTTTCTAGGAAACCTGATTCACCCTGGTCATGGAATGCCACAATGGCGTAGGTGGTAACATCCAGGACAATAGCAGTCAAGGAAATCTGCCTTTTCCTTTGTTGCAATGTATAATTTCCTGTTTTTCCCCAACCTTTTGCACATATACACAGAATGAGATTTGAATGGGATCCGACTTCATTGATGCTGAACTGATCCTGAAAGCTTCTCCCTAAAAGCAAAGTCAGGATCTGATTTTCTGACTCATATGCAAGTAAAGCTATTATGTAAGAAATGTTCTTAGATCAGTTACTTTTGTTTGACTCTTGCTACTGTATATGGTAAGTTTCTAAACACGGAGTTCTTCTTTTGACGTCTTCATTGTTTATGCTTCTGTCCAGTGATTTCATTAAGAAAACATCAATTAAATATTGTGTTACACACAGAGACTCCAGCCAAGCAAAAGAATGATTATTAACATTTTCCTAGACTGAGCAATCTGCTTGTGAAGCAGATAATATCCCCAAAATAGTAACTTACCTAAATAGGTAATGGATTAAGCATTACTGGATTGTCAGCAGGAGGGAAAAAAGAAGGTCGTGTGCGTGTGTGTTTGTCTCTGTCTTCTTGCGTGCGTGCTATAGTGCGTATATTTGCGCCTGTGAGGACATTGAGTGTGTTTTCAGAGAGATGGATTGAGATGTTGAGATTATTTAAAGAGATAAAACCTCAGATTAACTCAGCGAGGAGCCTCAGCGTTTCACTATTGTGTTGTGATCTCTGTTCTCTAATCGTGTGGTGCCCAGTTCACAGATTTGCTCTTAGTTCACATACTATATTATACTATATTATATTAATACATTACATGTTGTTTGTGGCAGATCACATCTCTAAATATTATATAAAATCAAGTATACCATATAGTCAAAACTTTGTTTGATGAACAGGGACAGAAGAAAAGTACTGACAGCTTATAAGACAATAATTTCCAGAAAAATAACAGAAACAGAATAGTAAAGAATTGCCAATTGTTTTAATGAGTATCAGCCCACATTGAGCTTCATGATCTTAATTAAAAGTGTCCAAAATAAAATATAATAAAATTTAATTTTATGTATATAATTATTATTATTATATATATAATTGTTTGTATATAATTATTATATGCGTAATATTGTATTATACACAATACAAATTAATGTAATAAATTTAATACCGTAATTTATACAGTAAATAAAATCTAATATTTAAAAAATTAAAGTTATTCATTGTCAAAAATAATAATGTGTGATATCACACCAACCAAGGCCGCTCCCGTGATAGTTGATTGACATGGCCATCTTACCTTAGACCCGCCCTGACTGAGCTTTAACAGTCCAACTGCCATTGTGTCGACTCCAGTGCAGGGGAAGACAAGAATGTCTCAGAATGACCGACTGAGGTTTTCTTTTGTTGGATGTAATAATGAACATAGCAGTCGTCATTTACTCCTGACATCTGAAAACCGGAAATGCGCCCAGAAATCTACATAAATGCGTCTATGTTTGCGTGAATCATTTGTGATCCAGCTTCACCTACAGCAGACATGAATATAAGGAGTTTTTATGCATCTTTGCAAATCGCCTTTCCTAGTAATGTGTTAGTTGGCAAGTTTTGCAGCTAAACGTGGCTGAAGCGACAGGTGGGGACAGAGCTCATTAGTGTTTAAAGGCAAATAAAAAAAACCTTGCTCTGAAATAGGTAAAAGAGTGTTTTTTACACTACCACTGAGAAATTTTGACCAAAGTATGTTATAGCCTTCTCATTAAGACCATAACGAATCATATCAACCTTTGGAAAATGGGCATCTGATGACCCCTTTGAAGCTGGAGTCTGTAAGTTTTGTCTCTTTGGCGCCATCTCTGTTTGAAACCTGCAGTTGCAGTTATTTGTGGAATTGAATTCTTTACGTGGGTTGTGCCTCGGCACGGCTTCTTAGCGTGGATGAATCTAATATTTTGAGGTGTATGTGTAGGCTGGCAGTCAACACACCAGTGTGGATATTCACTGTACTTCAGAATTATGTCTTGGAAGTAGGCTATGTTCCAAATAAGAAGTTTCACCCTAAAATGTAACATTGTTCTGACCAACTGAAAAAAAGCTTAACAGAAAATCACAATAGAGGGTTTTCACGACGCTTCATCAGTCGGCCATATTGGCGGCACTGAATGTAAACAATGTCACTGAACTGAACAACACTTGAATATTTTGCTGATTATTGCTGCTTAAAATGGTCAATTATTGTCATGTTTTGGGCTGTACTAATTGGATTGGGAAAAACAACAGGACTACAGACTACAGAAAGTTATAAAAGTCAAGGAGAAAAGTGCAAAAAACTGTCTGAGGAACAAAAGGAGTTTGTGATTGGCCAAACTGAACCAGGATTTCCAAAGCAAGAATCTTGACAACATTCGTGTTTGTTTCTGGTCAGGTATTTGGCCAATATTTTAATTAATACTGCTCGTACGTATCTTTACAAACTATTAACTTTGTCAAAATATTGTGCCCTTTCCTGCTTGCTAAGCCTTCTCTGAATGATTTAGCAGCTCCCCCGTGGTTTAGACAGCATAAAATAGCAGAACAATGTATTCAGCAGTACATTTACCATGCAATCCATGCGGTTGTTTACATCCGAGTATCTCTAGTATGGCTGCGCATCCGGGTAACTGACCAAACCGTGACGTAAGTGCCAATTATTTTAATATTCAATGTATGCTATTTGTGGCAGGTGATGACTACATGGTTTACAAAGTTGGAAGTTGTCAAATATTTCCAGTGCGATGGCTGGGGTAGGTTACGAATGTAGGCTGCGGCAGGTTAAAGGTCACAGACTGTGCAGTTGTGCTAAACCCTATCTAGCCAGACTGTTATTCTGAGGTAAATCAATATGCTCCAGCAGCCATGGTCTGATTGATCAGGGGGATTTCAGTGAACTGTCCCTTCCCTCCTAGCGACATGCACAGCAACATGTCTATTTATAGAGCTTTATCAATACAGCACTGAAAGGACAGACAGCAAGCAAAGCCTCTTCAGAAACAGGCAGCGCACACAGAATACCAATAGAAATGGGCTGAGGAGAGATTTCTGAGGTCATCACGGCTGCAAATGGCAGCGTTCAAATCAGGGGACAAAGAATTCACAATGGTAATTTGTAATAATTTACACAAAACATTTTTCAGAACTGCTCCTAATTATTCAGGTTGAAGAGTATTCTTTCACCAGCTAAACACAATTTATGCAAAACAAAAATGATGCAATATGTGTTTTCTCCAGGGAAGTCTTTAATATCTAGAGAACCTGCTAGCATTATATTTATATAATGAGATTATCATTTATAATATATATATATATATATATATATACATATATATATATATATATATTTTTTTTTTAAATAAATGCTAGCAGGTTCTCTAGGTCACATGTATATATATACATATATATATGTGACCCTGGACCACA
The DNA here is from genome assembly GCF_022985175.1 of Labeo rohita. Taxonomy (NCBI): domain Eukaryota; kingdom Metazoa; phylum Chordata; class Actinopteri; order Cypriniformes; family Cyprinidae; genus Labeo; species Labeo rohita. The sequence goes on along the minus strand of NC_066884.1, from coordinate 26,126,072 downwards.
AAACCAGTCTGTTGCATGAGTATATTTGTAGCAATAGCCAACAATACATCGGATGGGTCAAATTTATCGATTTTTCTTTTATGCCAAAAATCATTAGGATACTAAGTAAAGATCATGTTCCATGAAGATATTTTGTAAATTTCCAACTGTAAATATATCAAAACCTAATTTTTGATTAGTAATATGCAAAGCTATAAACTTCACTTGGACAACTTTAAAGGCGATTTTCTCAGTATTTTGATTTTTTTGCACCATCAGATTCCAGATTTTCAAATAGCTGTACCTCGGCCAAATATTGTCCTATCCTAACAAACCATACATAAACGGAAAACGTATTCTCAATTTCAAGAAATTTACACTTATGACTGGTTTTGTGGTCCAGGGTCACATATTTTAGGGCTGTCAAACGATTAATCGCATACAAAACAAAAGTTTGAGTTTGCCTATTATATGTGTGTGTACTATGTGTAATTATTATGTCCATATGACTACAAACACATTAATGTATGTCTTTAAGAAATATTTACGTATATGTATTTATTATAATTTTTATATAATTTATATTATACATAAAAATATTTTGTACATAAATAACATATTTCTCCTAAATGTATACATAAATTTGTGAGTATTTATATATACTACTACTAATAATAATAATTACACACAGAACACACACATATATTAGGCAAACTCAAACTTTTATTTGGTATGTGATTAATCGTGATTAATCGTTTGACAGTCCTAATATATTGACGATGCCCTGACTTGTCATGTCCCTAGGGGAAATACTATTTCTGAAAACCTATTTATAGCTTTGATAATAAGTTGCATGATTATGTAGGTTAAAAAAAAGAGTTTGTCTAAAATTGTGTGTGAGAAACCACCCATGTATGTCTAAATTTGCTAAACTGAGTCACAACTTCCACATAGTTTCCTTTAAAACAGAATATTCTGTCAACCACGTGTTGTTCCAAACCTATGACTTTGTTTCTTTACCTGTATGACTATTTTTGTCAATGTAATGAAAGTCAATGTGGTCCAAAGTTGTTCTGGAAACCTTTGACTTTCATTGTATAGAAAACATCGTTCAAAATACCTTGAAACATCCCTTAAATATCTTCTTCAGAAGAAGGAAAGTCAGGTTTGGAATGACTTTGAGTAAATTCTAACAAATTCATTTTTTGGTGAGCTATCCCTTTAATAACTATATGTGTGTGTCAATAGGGTTCTTTTCTTTGTCGTATAATTAGACGCTTCTCCTGAAATTTATGAAGTAAACAGAAGAAGCACTTTCTGCGCATTATCTGATCTAAGCCGCAAAGTGCTCTCACCCTCAACCTAAATGTCCTGCAGGAAATACCAGCGGAGGCTAGACTGAGTAACCTAATAAAGCCACAGCGCCTAAATCATCAGACGGAGCGGAAACATGCCCCTAGAATACAGCCAGATGGAGATGCTAATTGGGTTTGGACCTCCAATAAACAGCGCTGATGCCTTCGGGCTCCTACGTGGCCGACCAAGTGGCTGTATGAGGGTGGAGGTGGACTGAGGTGACAAATTCACACGGAGGGAGATTGAACAGGTCTTTGTGAAGGACGAAATGGCAGTGAGGAGGGAAAACCTAAGAAGAAGGTGGGAGGAGGGAAGGAGAGCTGATGCAAGTGTGTGAGCGTGAACCTGAAATGTTGCCAGCCTGTCTGTGAGGCGTGTTGCCCCAGATGAGCCGGGACCCATGGGAGGACGGAGATTTCTCATCTGTTTCCAGGTACACCTACAGCACAGAGCTCCCCTGCCACAGGCAACCTGACACGAGCACATCCCGCTGTTAACGCCGCAAACAATTATGATGAAACTCAGAGGGGAGCAAATACGTAGCCATGCATAAACAGCACATATAGGTAAACAAACATATTTCTACATGGAATATATCGCCTGTTCTTTTGTGGTGACTCACACCCACACAAGCACACATACTTTTTTTTCTTAGCTATCTAAATGAGGACCCGGGTTATTACCGTAAACTAAAAATAAATGTAAGGTGAAAAACAAACTGTTTCTATTATCAAACCATCTTCATGTGTCAGATAAGACATCCCTCCTGCTGAACTGAAAATGAAAACCTACTGCTGTATCTAATTAAAATTATACTTAAGTGTAAAGTTACATTTTAAAAAAGTTAAAGGTCCATTGTCAGTAGTGGAGTGATATACAGTATGAAGCATAGCTCAAAAAGAAGTCTGTTTAATTAAAACTAAGCTTTCTATTGATCAGTGCTGCTAATTTGAATCCATTGTGAAATCTGCATTAAGACATATTTTCAAATCTGAGTGACCAATTTGAATCTGTTCAACCTTTTTTGAATCCAACTTGAATCCATATTTGAAATATTTTCAAATTCCATGTGTTCCAAATTCCACACTGCCAACACACATTTACAGTGCCATGCGAAAGTATTCATTTTTTCACATTTTGTTTTGTTGCTGCCTTATGTTAAACTGCTTTAACTTACTTTCCCCAACCTCAGTCTACACTCCATACACCATAATGGCAAAGCACAAACAGGTTTTTATATCTTTGCAACTTCATTAAATATAAAAAACTTAAATTATTCCATTGCATTAGTATTCATACCCTTGTCTGAGGCAGTTGAGATTTAGCTCAGGAGCATTCATATTGCTTGTAGATGTTACTACACTTTGAGTGAAGTTAACCTGTGGCAAATTCAAATGAATGCGTATGATTTGGAAAGGGGCACACGTCTTAAATATCTGAAACAGCTGAAAATGCATATCAGAGCAAAAACCAAGCCCTGAGGTAAAACAAAAACTACCTGTAGAGCTCAGGCACAGGATTGCATGAACCCACACATCTGGGGAAGAGTTCAGAAAAGAAGTCTGCTGCATTGAAGGTTCACAGAAGCATGTAGTTTGAAACAACCAGGACTCTTCCTAGAGCTGGCCTCCTGGCCAAACTGAGCAATTGGTGGAGAAGGCCCTTTTGGGTTTTAGGATTTGAGCTTTATGGTGGTGTGGCAAGACTCAATCCTCTCCTCAGTGAAGACATACGAAAACCCACTTGGAATTTGCAAAAAAAAGCACCTAAAGGACCCTCAGACTGTGAGAAACAAGATTCTCTGATTCTCAATTCCAAGCATCATGTTGGAAACCAGGCACTGCTCATCACCCGCAGAGTACCATCCTAAAAGTAAAGTGTGCTTGTAGCAGCCTCATGCTGTGGGGCTGTTTTTCAACAGGAGGGACTGAGGGACTCAGAGTAGAAGAAAAGCTCAATGCACCAAAATATTGAGATAGCCTTAATGAAAACCCAGTCCAGAGCATTCAGAACCTCAAACTTGGCAGAAGGTTCACCTTCCAACAGGACAATGACCCTAAGCACACAGCAACAGTGGCTTATAGACAACTCTGTGAATGTTCTTGAGTGGCCCAGCCACATCCTGTTTTGAACCCAATCAGACATTTCTGGAGACACCTGTAAATGTCTGCCAGACCCTATCCAAGCTGACAGAGCTTGAGAGGTAAAGAGGTGAGGTGAAAAATGGCTGATAACTGCCAAATGTTGATGTGCAAATCTTATTGCATCATACCCAAACAGACTTGGCTGTGAAAGGTGCTTCAGCTAAGTACTAAGTTAATGCTGTGTGAATACTTATGCAATGTACTTATTTCAGTTTTTTTTTTATTTTTAATAAACGTATGAAGTTGTGACAATTCTGTTTTGCTTTATCATTATGGTGTATGGAGTGTAGATTGATGTGGAAAAAAGTAATTTAAAACCGTTTAAAATAAGGCAGCAGCATAACAAAACATGAAAAAAAAGGAAGCGGTATGAATATTTTCGCAAGGCACTGTATGTCCAAACACCATGTAAAAGTGGATTTTGCATAATAGGTGCCTTTTAAAATGACTGCATTTCAACTGTGAAAATTTGCCAAACAATGAAAAATATGACTGCACAACAAACCGAAAATTACAGTGGATATAACATCAACAGGCAATATTGTTCTTTTTATTGTGTATTATTGCTGCTTTAATTGTTTAAAAGTTTTCATTATTCATCTTATCTGTTGCAAAAGATCTCTCTGAAACTGATGGTTCTCTGTGTTGTTATCGTTAGGGTATCCACCCTATTTGTCAATGCGAAAGTAAGCTGTTTTCTGGTAATGTGTTAGACTTCCAGTTCATAAGCCGTCTTAGAGAAATAACGAGAAGAATAACGAAGTGCAGTAAACGGTAAAACTCTTTGCACTACAAACCAATGTGTTCATAATTAAGATAATATATTAAAATAATATGGTAAGACACACCAAGGTCATTCTATAATTGTGGGTACATTTCATGTCCATTAAGTATATTTTTAATATATTTTCATCAATATAAAGCCCTGATGCTTAATTTTCTAGTTCACAATTATATTTTTCACAATCACGCTACTATATGTTGAAAAAGCCATTTGTTTTGTTCAAAAACGGTGTTCATATACAACACACATACAACACTGGTATTCAGCTGTCCCACTTTGTAAAGTCGCTCATTCTACTCCGCATTTAAGCATGAAAATGACCTCAAATATAAATTAATTTCATAGTTTTGCCTTCAGTTAGATTAGGTTATCAAGACATTTGGGTGTGCGCTTCAAAAATAATAAGTGTTTATTGTGATGTAACTTGTTTTCTTTATGTCCGAAAAACCATTGGCAACTAAGTTACCCATTAGAACCCCCCTCCCCCCCCCCCCACCGAAAAAGGCATGGTTTGTCCAATTCTTGCAAAATTTGCACAGTATGATGATATTTCCTCTAGAAGCGCATGGATGAAACACTAGTAGTTATGTTCTTCCCCTAATATTGGTTAAACTACATTAATTGACTGTCAACAGTGTTACACAAGTAATATTGCTGTAAATTTTAACAAGACAATTTAACTAAAAATTTTTGTTTATGAAAATATATTTCTAAACATGCCATTCGCTCAGTAGTTTTAAGTTTCTGTGTTAAGTATAGGCCCAAAACACTAAAAATGTCAACTAAGTTACCTGTCAAC